>NW_024608620.1:50000-70187 GCF_018296145.1 Oncorhynchus tshawytscha | reverse complement strand
ACCACTAGTCTACCCTGCCACCTCTACACTCTAACCACTAGTCTACCCTGCCGCCTCTCCACTCTAACCACTAGTCTACCCTGCCACCTCTACACTCTAACCACTAGTCTACCCTGCCACCTCTACACTCTAACCACTAGTCTACCCTGCCACCTCTACACTCTAACCACTAGTCTACCCTGCCGCCCTACCTCTAACTACACCCTCTAACCACTAGTCTACCCTGCCGCCCCTACACTCTAACCACTAGTCTACCCTGCCACCCTACACTCTAACCACTAGTCTACCCTGCCGCCCCTACCTCTAACCACTAGTCTACCCCTGCCTCCTCTACACTCTAACCACTAGTCTACCCTGCCACCTCTACACTCTAACCACTAGTCTACCCTGCCCCCTCTACACTCTAACCACTAGTCTACCCTGCCCCCCTACACTCTAACCACTAGTCTACCCTGCCGCCTCTACACTCTAACCACTAGTCTACCCTGCCGCCCTCTACACTCTAACCACTAGTCTACTAACCACTAGTCTACCACTAGTCTACCCTGCCGCCCCTACACTCTAACCACTAGTCTACCCTGGCTACCCACTAGTCTACCCTGCCCCTCTACACTCTAACCACTAGTCTACCCTGCCCCCTCTACCTCTAACCACTAGTCTACCCTGCCCCTCTACCACTCCCTAACCACCAGTCTACCCTGCCCCCTCTCTAACCACTCTAACCACTAACCACTAGGCTACCCTGCCGCCTCTACACTCTAACCACTAGTCTACCCTGCTGCCACTCTAACCACTCTACCCTCCGCCCTAACCACTAGTCTACCCTGCCACCTCTACACTCTAACCACTAGTGTACACCTCCTCTAACCTAACCACTAGGCTACCCTGCCCCCTCTACACTCTAACCACTAGTCTACCCTGCCCCCTCCACTCTAACCACTAGTCTACCCTGCCCCTCTACACTCCACTAACCACTAGTCTACCCTGCCACCTCTACACTCTAACCACTAGTACCCTGCCGCCTCCTCTAACCACTAGGCTACCCTCCGCCTCTCCACTCTCAACCACTAGGCTACCCTGCCACCTCTACACTCTAACCACTAGTCTACCCTGCCACTCTACACTCTAACCACTAGGCTACCCTGCCGCCCCTCCACTCTAACCACTAGTCTACCCTGCCACCTCTACACTCTAACCACTAGTCTACCCTGCCACCTCTACACTCTAACCACTAGTCTACCCTGCCCCCCTGCCACCTCTACACTCTAACCACTAGTCTACCCTGCCAACCACTCTACCCTGCCACCTCTACACTCTAACCACTAGTCTACCCTGCCGCCCCAATAGTAAAGGGTTTATAAGTATGTTCTTACCAATCACTTCACCAGGTAAAATCCCATTGAGGCTAACAACCTATTTTGCGAAAGGAGACCTGCCAAGGAGGTAAAACAACAGCGTGTCCATAAAACATGACAGAGAAAAACAGAATAAAACACAAGACAAAGTATCACAGGTTAAAGATTAGAAACGACTGCAGTTATCACAAACAGTGTTGTCGATCAGAGTCTTAAAAACAGACAAGGACACTAAACTCTCCTAACTTTACAATCTTCAGAAGCATGTTCCAGGATGAAGGGGCATTATGGGAAGAAAATATGTATATTTTCCACCCCAATCTCAGTTCTAGCCTTTGGAACAGACAAGGAAATACATCAAAATGTGGTTTATAAATGTGTGAATAACGATATTAATGACATAATGATTCATAAATGAATAAACGATGTACTAATCCATTGTAAATGTTGTATTGATAGAGATACTAGTAATACGATGCTGGTTTTAAAACCAACTGACACAGCAGGCAGCTGGAAGACGGGTCTAGAAAGGACTACACGTTGTGTGTTCATCTCTACGAGGGAACGCAGGGCGCTGCTCGTCTGCATCAAGACATTATGATGCAGCGCCATATCTCACTATGATTCTGCTTTCTATGTGTGTCCTGCTGCAGTACTGTGGGTAGCGTGAAGTGGTGGAGGACGGACAGGCTGTATTACAATCAGGACTACAGACAGGCTGTATTACAATCAGGACTACAGACAGGTTGTATTACAATCAGGACTACAGACAGGCTGTATTACAATCAGGACTACAGACAATCAGACAATCAGGACTACAGACAGGCTGTATTAACAATCAGGACTACAGACAGGCTGTATTAACAATCAGGACTACAGACAGGCTGTATTACAATCAGGACTACAGACAGGTTGTATTACAATCGGGACTACAGACAGGCTGTATTACAATCAGGACTACAGACAGGCTGTATTAACAATCAGGACTACATACAGGCTGTATTACAATCAGGACTACAGACAGGCTGTATTAACAATCAGGACTACAGAAAGGTTGTATTACAATCAGGACTACAGACAATCAGACAATCAGGATGGAATCAGAGCTGTTTTACACTGAGGACAGAATCAGAGCTGTATTACAATCAGGATAGAGAGAGGGAGAATGAGAGGCAGAATGAGAGGGGAGAGAGAGGAAGAATGAGGGAGAGAGAGAGGAAGAATGAGAGGGAGAGAGAGGAAGAATGAGAGGGGAGAGAGGAAGAATGAGGGGAGAGAGGAAGAATGAGGGGAGAGAGGAAGAATGAGGGGAGAGAGGAAGAATGAGGGGAGAGAGAGGAAGAATGAGAGGGGAGAGAGAGGGAGAATGAGAGGGGAGAGAGAGGGAGAATGAGAGGGGAGAGAGAGGGAGAATGAGAGGGGAGAGAGAGGGAAGAATGAGAGGGGAGAGAGGGAGAATGAGAGGAGAGAGAGGGAGAGAGAGGAGAATGAGAGGGGAGAGAGAGGGAGAATGAGAGGGAGAGAGAGGGAGAGAATGAGAGGGAGAGAGAGGGAGAATGAGAGGGGAGAGAGAGGGAGAATGAGAGGGGAGAGAGGGAGAATGAGAGGAGAGAGAGAGGGGAAGAGAGAGGGAGAATGAGAGGGAGAGAGAGGGAGAATGAGAGGGAGAGAGAGGGAGAATGAGAGGGGAGAGAGGGAGAATGAGAGGGAGAGAGAGGGAGAATGAGAGGGGAGAGAGAGAGAATGAGAGGAGAGAGAGAGGGGAGAGAGAGGGAGAATGAGAGGGAGAGAGAGGGAGAATGAGGGGAGAGAGAGGAAGAATGAGAGGGGAGAGAGAGGGAGAATGAGAGGGGAGAGAGGGAGAATGAGAGGGGGAGAGAGAGGGAGAATGAGGGGAGAGAGAGGGAAGAATGAGAGGGAGAGAGAGGAGAATGAGAGGGGATAGAGAGGGAGAATGAGAGGGGAGAGAGAGGGAGAATGAGAGGGAGAGAGAGGGAGAATGAGAGGGGAGAGAGAGGGAGAATGAGAGGGGAGAGAGAGGAGAATGAGAGGAGAGAGAGAGGAAGAGAGAGGGAGAATGAGAGGGGAGAGAGAGGAAGAAGAGAGAGGGAGAATGAGAGGAGAGAGAGAGGGAAGAGAGAGGGAGAATGAGAGGGGAGAGAGAGGGAGAATGAGAGGGGAGAGAGAGGGAGAATGAGAGGAGAGAGAGGGAGAACGGGGGGAAAGGGAGAAGAGAGACATTTTGGGAGAATAGGATAAATGTAAATCTAAGTGGCTTCCTGCAACTCAGCTCAGAAGAACAAGGTCAGTTAGATGCAGTCAGTCTAACTGGGTCTCGGGTCTGTTCGAAAGGTAAGCCTGTTCTTATTGATCATTAAATAATACTGACTGCTTTAAATGCAATGACGGACAGCAGCTCACAGAGACAGAGGGCTGGGAGTTGAGGCTCACACACAGGTCTCTAAGGAGAGACAGCAGCTCACAGAGACAGAGGGCTGGGAGTTGAGGCTCACACACAGGTCTCTAAGGAGAGACAGCAGCTCACAGAGACAGAGGGCTGGGAGTTGAGGCTCACACACAGGTCTCTAAGGAGAGACAGCAGCTCACAGAGACAGAGGGCTGGGAGTTGAGGCTCACACACAGGTCTCTAAGGAGAGACAGCAGCTCACAGAGACAGAGGGCTGGGAGTTGAGGCTCACACACAGGTCTCTAAGGAGAGACGGCAGCTCACAGAGACAGAGGGCTGGGAGTTGAGACTCACACACAGGTCTCTAAGGAGAGACAGCAGCTCACAGAGACAGAGGGCTGGGAGTTGAGGCTCACACACAGGTCTCTAAGGAGAGACAGCAGCTCACAGAGACAGAGGGCTGGGAGTTGAGGCTCACACACAGGTCTCTAAGGAGAGACAGCAGCTCACAGAGACAGAGGGCTGGGAGTTGAGGCTCACACACAGGTCTCTAAGGAGAGACAGCAGCTCACAGAGACAGAGGGCTGGGAGTTGAGGCTCACACACAGGTCTCTAAGGAGAGACAGCAGCTCACAGAGACAGAGGGCTGGGAGTTGAGGCTCACACACAGGTCTCTAAGGAGAGACAGCAGCTCACAGAGACAGAGGGCTGGGAGTTGAGGCTCACACACAGGTCTCTAAGGAGAGACAGCAGCTCACAGAGACAGAGGGCTGGGAGTTGAGGCTCACACACAGGTCTCTAAGGAGAGACAGCAGCTCACAGAGACAGAGGGCTGGGAGTTGAGACTCACACACAGGTCTCTAAGGAGAGACAGTCAGACTAATGGGGTTAAAGTAGGTATCTAAGGAGAGACAGCAGCTCACAGAGACAGAGGGCTGGGAGTTGAGGCTCACACACAGGTCTCTAAGGAGAGACAGCAGCTCACAGAGACAGAGGCCTGGGAGTTGAGGCTCACACACAGGTCTCTAAGGAGAGACAGCAGCTCACAGAGACAGAGGCCTGGGAGTTGAGGCTCACACACAGGTCTCTAAGGACAGACAGTCAGACTGTAGTGGGGTTAAGGTAGGTCTCTAAGGACAGACAGTCAGACTGTAGTGGGGTTAAGGTAGGTCTCTAAGGACAGACAGTCAGACTGAAGTGGGGTTAAGGTAGATCTCTAAGGACAGACAGTCAGACTGTAGTGGGGTTAAGGTCTCTAAGGAGAGACAGTCAGACTGTAGTGGGGTTAAGGTAGGTCTCTAAGGACAGACAGTCAGACTGTAGTGGGGTTAAGGTAGGTCTCTAAGGACAGACAGTCAGACTGTAGTGGGGTTAAGGTAGATCTCTAAGGACAGACAGTCAGACTGTAGTGGGGTTAAGGTCTCTAAGGAGAGACAGTCAGACTGTAGTGGGGTTAAGGTCTCTAAGGAGAGACAGTCAGACTGTAGTGGGGTTAAGGTAGGTCTCTAAGGACAGACAGTCAGACTGTAGTGGGGTTAAGGTAGGTCTCTAAGGAGAGACAGTCAGACTGTAGTGGGGTTAAGGTCTCTAAGGACAGACAGTCAGCCTGTAGTGGGGTTAAGGTAGGTCTCTAAGGAGAGACAGTCAGACTGTAGTGGGGTTAAGGTAGGTCTCTAAGGAGAGACAGTCAGCCTGTAGTGGGGTTAAGGTAGGTCTCTAAGGACAGACAGTCAGACTGTAGTGGGGTTAAGGTAGGTCTCTAAGGACAGACAGTCAGACTGTAGTGGGGTTAAGGTAGGTCTCTAAGGACAGACAGTCAGACTGTAGTGGGGTTAAGGTAGGTCTCTAAGGACAGACAGTCAGACTGTAGTGGGGTTAAGGTAGGTATCTAAGGACAGACAGTCAGACTGTAGTGGGGTTAAGGTAGATCTCTAAGGACAGACAGTCAGACTGTAGTGGGGTTAAGGTAGGTCTCTAAGGAGAGACAGTCAGACTGTAGTGGGGTTAAGGTCTCTAAGGAGAGACAGTCAGACTGTAGTGGGGTTAAGGTCTCTAAGGACAGACAGTCAGACTGTAGTGGGGTTAAGGTCTCTAAGGACAGACAGTCAGACTGTAGTGGGGTTAAGGTAGATCTCTAAGGAGAGACAGTCAGACTGTAGTGGGGTTAAGGTAGGTCTCTAAGGAGAGACAGTCAGACTGTAGTGGGGTTAAGGTAGGTCTCTAAGGAGAGACAGTCAGCCTGTAGTGGGGTTAAGGTAGGTCTCTAAGGACAGACAGTCAGACTGTAGTGGGGTTAAGGTCTCTAAGGAGAGACAGTCAGACTGTAGTGGGGTTAAGGTAGGTCTCTAAGGACAGACAGTCAGACTGTAGTGGGGTTAAGGTAGGTCTCTAAGGACAGACAGTCAGACTGTAGTGGGGTTAAGGTCTCTAAGGAGAGACAGTCAGACTGTAGTGGGGTTAAGGTAGGTCTCTAAGGACAGACAGTCAGACTGTAGTGGGGTTAAGGTAGGTCTCTAAGGACAGACAGTCAGACTGTAGTGGGGTTAAGGTAGGTCTCTAAGGACAGACAGTCAGACTGTAGTGGGGTTAAGGTAGATCTCTAAGGACAGACAGTCAGACTGTAGTGGGGTTAAGGTCTCTAAGGAGAGACAGTCAGACTGTAGTGGGGTTAAGGTAGATCTCTAAGGAGAGACAGTCAGACTGTAGTGGGGTTAAGGTAGGTCTCTAAGGACAGACAGTCAGACTGTAGTGGGGTTAAGGTAGGTCTCTAAGGACAGACAGTCAGACTGTAGTGGGGTTAAGGTAGGTCTCTAAGGACAGACAGTCAGACTGTAGTGGGGTTAAGGTAGGTCTCTAAGGACAGACAGTCAGACTGTAGTGGGGTTAAGGTCTCTAAGGAGAGACAGTCAGACTGTAGTGGGGTTAAGGTAGGTCTCTAAGGACAGACAGTCAGACTGTAGTGGGGTTAAGGTAGGTCTCTAAGGACAGACAGTCAGACTGTAGTGGGGTTAAGGTCTCTAAGGAGAGACAGTCAGACTGTAGTGGGGTTAAGGTAGGTCTCTAAGGACAGACAGTCAGACTGTAGTGGGGTTAAGGTAGGTCTCTAAGGACAGACAGTCAGACTGTAGTGGGGTTAAGGTAGGTCTCTAAGGACAGACAGTCAGACTGTATTGGGGTTAAGGTAGATCTCTAAGGACAGACAGTCAGACTGTAGTGGGGTTAAGGTCTCTAAGGAGAGACAGTCAGACTGTAGTGGGGTTAAGGTAGGTCTCTAAGGACAGACAGTCAGACTGTAGTGGGGTTAAGGTAGGTCTCTAAGGACAGACAGTCAGACTGTAGTGGGGTTAAGGTAGGTCTCTAAGGACAGACAGTCAGACTGTAGTGGGGTTAAGGTCTCTAAGGAGAGACAGTCAGACTGTAGTGGGGTTAAGGTAGGTCTCTAAGGACAGACAGTCAGACTGTAGTGGGGTTAAGGTAGGTCTCTAAGGACAGACAGTCAGACTGTAGTGGGGTTAAGGTAGGTCTCTAAGGACAAACAGTCAGACTGTAGTGGGGTTAAGGTAGATCTCTAAGGACAGACAGTCAGACTGTAGTGGGGTTAAGGTCTCTAAGGAGAGACAGTCAGACTGTAGTGGGGTTAAGGTAGGTCTCTAAGGACAGACAGTCAGACTGTAGTGGGGTTAAGGTAGGTCTCTAAGGACAGACAGTCAGACTGTAGTGGGGTTAAGGTAGGTCTCTAAGGACAGACAGTCAGACTGTAGTGGGGTTAAGGTCTCTAAGGAGAGACAGTCAGACTGTAGTGGGGTTAAGGTCTCTAAGGAGAGACAGTCAGACTGTAGTGGGGTTAAGGTAGGTCTCTAAGGACAGACAGTCAGACTGTAGTGGGGTTAAGGTAGGTCTCTAAGGACAGACAGTCAGACTGTAGTGGGGTTAAGGTAGGTCTCTAAGGACAGACAGTCAGACTGTAGTGGGGTTAAGGTAGGTCTCTAAGGACAGACAGTCAGACTGTAGTGGGGTTAAGGTAGGTCTCTAAGGACAGACAGTCAGACTGTAGTGGGGTTAAGGTAGATCTCTAAGGACAGACAGTCAGACTGTAGTGGGGTTAAGGTAGGTCTCTAAGGAGAGACAGTCAGACTGTAGTGGGGTTAAGGTCTCTAAGGAGAGACAGTCAGACTGTAGTGGGGTTAAGGTCTCTAAGGACAGACAGTCAGACTGTAGTGGGGTTAAGGTAGATCTCTAAGGAGAGACAGTCAGACTGTAGTGGGGTTAAGGTAGATCTCTAAGGAGAGACAGTCAGACTGTAGTGGGGTTAAGGTAGGTCTCTAAGGAGAGACAGTCAGACTGTAGTGGGGTTAAGGTAGGTCTCTAAGGACAGACAGTCAGCCTGTAGTGGGGTTAAGGTAGGTCTCTAAGGACAGACAGTCAGACTGTAGTGGGGTTAAGGTAGGTCTCTAAGGAGAGACAGTCAGACTGTAGTGGGGTTAAGGTAGATCTCTAAGGAGAGACAGTCAGACTGTAGTGGGGTTAAGGTAGGTCTCTAAGGAGAGACAGTCAGACTGTAGTGGGGTTAAGGTAGGTCTCTAAGGAGAGACAGTCAGACTGTAGTGGGGTTAAGGTAGGTCTCTAAGGAGAGACAGTCAGACTGTAGTGGGGTTAAGGTCTCTAAGGAGAGACAGTCAGACTGTAGTGGGGTTAAGGTCTCTAAGGACAGACAGTCAGACTGTAGTGGGGTTAAGGTAGATCTCTAAGGAGAGACAGTCAGACTGTAGTGGGGTTAAGGTAGGTCTCTAAGGACAGACAGTCAGACTGTAGTGGGGTTAAGGTCTCTAAGGAGAGACAGTCAGACTGTAGTGGGGTTAAGGTAGATCTCTAAGGAGAGACAGTCAGACTGTAGTGGGGTTAAGGTCTCTAAGGAGAGACAGTCAGACTGTAGTGGGGTTAAGGTCTCTAAGGAGAGACAGTCAGACTGTAGTGGGGTTAAGGTCTCTAAGGAGAGACAGTCAGACTGTAGTGGGGTTAAGGTCTCTAAGGAGAGACAGTCAGAGTGTAGTGGGGTTAAGGTCTCTAAGGAGAGACAGTCAGACTGTAGTGGGGTTAAGGTAGGTCTCTAAGGATAGACAGTCAGACTGTAGTGGGGTTAAGGTAGATCTCTAAGGAGAGACAGTCAGACTGTAGTGGGGTTAAGGTCTCTAAGGAGAGACAGTCAGACTGTAGTGGGGTTAAGGTCTCTAAGGAGAGACAGTCAGACTGTAGTGGGGTTAAGGTAGATCTCTAAGGACAGACAGTCAGACTGTAGTGGGGTTAAGGTAGGTCTCTATGGAGAGACAGTCAGACTGTAGTGGGGTTAAGGTAGATCTCTAAGGAGAGACAGTCAGACTGTAGTGGGGTTAAGGTAGGTCTCTAAGGAGAGACAGTCAGACTGTAGTGGGGTTAAGGTAGGTCTCTAAGGAGAGACAGTCAGACTGTAGTGGGGTTAAGGTAGGTCTCTAAGGAGAGACAGTCAGACTGTAGTGGGGTTAAGGTCTCTAAGGAGAGACAGTCAGACTGTAGTGGGGTTAAGGTCTCTAAGGACAGACAGTCAGACTGTAGTGGGGTTAAGGTAGATCTCTAAGGAGAGACAGTCAGACTGTAGTGGGGTTAAGGTAGGTCTCTAAGGACAGACAGTCAGACTGTAGTGGGGTTAAGGTCTCTAAGGAGAGACAGTCAGACTGTAGTGGGGTTAAGGTAGATCTCTAAGGACAGACAGTCAGACTGTAGTGGGGTTAAGGTAGATCTCTAAGGAGAGACAGTCAGACTGTAGTGGGGTTAAGGTAGATCTCTAAGGAGAGACAGTCAGACTGTAGTGGGGTTAAGGTCTCTAAGGAGAGACAGTCAGACTGTAGTGGGGTTAAGGTCTCTAAGGACAGACAGTCAGACTGTAGTGGGGTTAAGGTAGATCTCTAAGGACAGACAGTCAGACTGTAGTGGGGTTAAGGTCTCTAAGGAGAGACAGTCAGACTGTAGTGGGGTTAAGGTAGGTCTCTAAGGACAGACAGTCAGACTGTAGTGGGGTTAAGGTCTCTAAGGAGAGACAGTCAGACTGTAGTGGGGTTAAGGTCTCTAAGGAGAGACAGTCAGACTGTAGTGGGGTTAAGGTCTCTAAGGAGAGACAGTCAGACTGTAGTGGGGTTAAGGTAGATCTCTAAGGAGAGACAGTCAGACTGTAGTGGGGTTAAGGTCTCTAAGGAGAGACAGTCAGACTGTAGTGGGGTTAAGGTCTCTAAGGACAGACAGTCAGACTGTAGTGGGGTTAAGGTAGATCTCTAAGGAGAGACATTCAGACTGTAGTGGGGTTAAGGTAGGTCTCTAAGGACAGACAGTCAGACTGTAGTGGGGTTAAGGTCTCTAAGGAGAGACAGTCAGACTGTAGTGGGGTTAAGGTAGATCTCTAAGGAGAGACAGTCAGACTGTAGTGGGGTTAAGGTCTCTAAGGAGAGACAGTCAGACTGTAGTGGGGTTAAGGTCTCTAAGGAGAGACAGTCAGACTGTAGTGGGGTTAAGGTCTCTAAGGAGAGACAGTCAGAGTGTAGTGGGGTTAAGGTCTCTAAGGAGAGACAGTCAGACTGTAGTGGGGTTAAGGTAGGTCTCTAAGGATAGACAGTCAGACTGTAGTGGGGTTAAGGTAGATCTCTAAGGAGAGACAGTCAGACTGTAGTGGGGTTAAGGTCTCTAAGGAGAGACAGTCAGACTGTAGTGGGGTTAAGGTCTCTAAGGAGAGACAGTCAGACTGTAGTGGGGTTAAGGTAGATCTCTAAGGACAGACAGTCAGACTGTAGTGGGGTTAAGGTAGATCTCTAAGGAGAGACAGTCAGACTGTAGTGGGGTTAAGGTAGATCTCTAAGGAGAGACAGTCAGACTGTAGTGGGGTTAAGGTCTCTAAGGAGAGACAGTCAGACTGTAGTGGGGTTAAGGTCTCTAAGGACAGACAGTCAGACTGTAGTGGGGTTAAGGTAGATCTCTAAGGACAGACAGTCAGACTGTAGTGGGGTTAAGGTCTCTAAGGAGAGACAGTCAGACTGTAGTGGGGTTAAGGTAGGTCTCTAAGGACAGACAGTCAGACTGTAGTGGGGTTAAGGTCTCTAAGGAGAGACAGTCAGACTGTAGTGGGGTTAAGGTCTCTAAGGAGAGACAGTCAGACTGTAGTGGGGTTAAGGTCTCTAAGGAGAGACAGTCAGACTGTAGTGGGGTTAAGGTAGATCTCTAAGGAGAGACAGTCAGACTGTAGTGGGGTTAAGGTCTCTAAGGAGAGACAGTCAGACTGTAGTGGGGTTAAGGTAGATCTCTAAGGAGAGACAGTCAGACTGTAGTGGGGTTAAGGTCTCTAAGGAGAGACAGTCAGACTGTAGTGGGGTTAAGGTCTCTAAGGAGAGACAGTCAGACTGTAGTGGGGTTAAGGTAGATCTCTAAGGAGAGACAGTCAGACTGTAGTGGGGTTAAGGTAGATCTCTAAGGAGAGACAGTCAGACTGTAGTGGGGTTAAGGTAGGTCTCTAAGGACAGACAGTCAGACTGTAGTGGGGTTAAGGTAGGTCTCTAAGGAGAGACAGTCAGACTGTAGTGGGGTTAAGGTAGATCTCTAAGGAGAGACAGTCAGACTGTAGTGGGGTTAAGGTCTCTAAGGAGAGACAGTCAGACTGTAGTGGGGTTAAGGTCTCTAAGGAGAGACAGTCAGACTGTAGTGGGGTTAAGGTCTCTAAGGAGAGACAGTCAGACTCGTGTAAATGGATGAGTGCCCTGTCGCGGCGGGAGGAGTGTCGTCAGGATGACGGCACAGTTACAGAATGATTTACCAGTGAATTAATTGTCTCAGAGTTCCAGCTGAGAGGATGATTGGCTCGGCCTCAGTGTCACAGAACCAGTGTGCCAAATGGAACCCTGTTCCCTAAATAGCACCACTACTTTAGACCACAGCCCTATAGGAGGCCAATAGGACACAGTGTACCATTCAGGACAAAGAGAATCTACTGATTAGATAACTCACAGAGAACCTTCATGGGTCTGGCTTTAGGAACGTCTGTATTAGGAGACGGAACACACACACACGGAACACACACACACACGGTACACACACACACACATGGTACACACACACACACACAACACACACACGGAACACACACACACGGAACACACACACACACACACACACACACACACACGGTACACACACACACACACACACACGGAACACACACACACACGGAACACACACACACACGGAACACACACACACACAGAACACACACACACACAGAACACACACACACACGGTACACACACACATACGGTACACACACACATACGGTACACACACACATACGGTACACACACACATACGGTACACACACACATACGGTACACACACACACATACGGTACACACACACACACGGTACACACACACACACACACACACACATACACACACACACACGGTACACACACACACGGTACACACACACACGGTACACACACGGTACACACACGGTACACACACACACACGGTACACACACACACACGGTACACACACACACACGGTACACACACACACACGGTACACACACACACACACACACGGTACACACACACACACACACGGTACACACACACTGAAATATGCCATGTCGGGGCTCATCAAGCAGATGAGAGCAGTGAGGCAGATCAAGGGAACCTTTGGACTGAATCTACATGAAGCTGTGTGAGTCGAGGGACTCGGTTTCTATCAGTCTGTGGTGCTGTGGATCCAAGTTGATGTCGCAGAGGGACGATTAGAGTTGCACAATTCTAGAAACTTTTATCAGAAGTTGCCAGGGTTTTTCCTGAAATCCTAGTTGTCAGATTCACAGACACAGTAGAGTAGGGAAGAAGTAGGAAGAGAGTTTTAGGAGGTTCACGAGGTTGGTTTGGGAGGTTTGACGAAGAGTCACTTACAATGAGAGGAGAGTCTCTGCCCATGGAGATGACTGTTCTGTTGACGGTCCTTAGGAGCTTCTCCATGATGATCTGGACATGCCACTGAGTAGGACCCTGGACACGAGGAGGAGGAGATGAGGAGGAGGATGAGGAGGAGGAGGAGAAGAAAGAGGAGGGAGAAAGAGGGGGAGAAAGAGGATGAGGAGGAGAAAGAGGGGGAGAAAGAGGAAGAGGAAGAGGAAGAGAAAGAGGAGGAGGAGGAAGATGAGGAGGAGGAGGAAGAGGAGGAGGAGGAAGACGAGGAGGAAGACGAGGAGGAGGAGGAAGAGGAGGAAGACGAGGAGGAAGAGGAGGAGGAGGAAGACGAGGAGGAGGAGGAAGACGAGGAGGAGGAAGAGGAGGAGGAAGACGAGGAGGAGGAGGAAGAGGAGGAGGAGGAGGAAGAGGAGAAAGAGAAAGAGAGAGGAGGAGGAGAAAGAGAGAGGAGGAGGAGAAAGAGGAGGATGAGGAGAAAGAGGAGGATGAGGAGGAGGAGGAGGAGGAAGACAAGAGTTTATGTTAGGCTGATATTTCACTGAGGAAATCTATAGACTCAGAATGTTTTCAACAGTGTATGTCGATATTTATCAAACTGGCTAGTTTGGTTCCTGGATACTAATTGGCTGAAACAGGAGTTCAACTGTGCGTATATCAGACAATATATAACGGGTATGATGCAAAAATGCTTGTTTTATGTCGGTTAACCAGTTTATAACAGCAATAAGGCACCTTGGGGTTTGTGATATATTTAAGCAGTAAGGCATGATGAGGGGGTGTGGTATATCGCCAATATACCACTGCTAAGGGCGGTTCTTAAGCACGACGCAACGCGGAGTGCCTGGATACACCTGTTAGCTGCTGTATACTGACCATATATCACAACCCCGAGGAGCCATATCGCTGTTATAAACTGGTTACCAACGTAATTAGAGCAGGGGAAAACATTTATTTAACTTTTATTTAACTAGGCAAGTCAGTTAAGAACAAACTCTTATTTACAATGACGGCCTACCGGGGAACAGTGCCTTCTTCAGGGGGAACAAGAGAGGCCTCTCAGCTGAGAGGATGATTGGCTCGGCCTCAGTGTCACAGAACAACAGATTTTTACCTTGTCAGCTCAGAGATTCGATCTTGCAACCTTTCCGTTACTAGTCCAGCGCTCTAACCACTAGACTACCCAGCCGCCCCCATTTTGACGTGTGCTTGGGTTTGTTGTCTTGATGGAAGATCTACTTGGGGCCCATTTTCAGGCAACCACGTTTTGGGCTAAAATGGCCTGGTACTTGGTAAAGTTCATGATGCTGTTGACCTTAAATAAGGCCATCAGGACCAGTGGCCCCATAACCAATAGCCCCATAACATCAATGATCCACTACCATATTCTACCATAACATCAATGATCCACTACCATATTCTACCATAACATCAATGATCCACTACCATATTCTACCATAACATCAATGATCCACTACCATATTTTACCATAACATCAATGATCCACTACCATATTCTACCATAACATCAATGATCCACTACCATATTCTACCATAACATCAATGATCCACTACCATATCTTACCATAACATCACCACCATATTTTACCATAACATCAATGATCCACTACCATAACATCAATGATCCACTACCATATTTTACCATAACATCACCACCATATTTTACCATAACAATGATCCACTACCATATTCTACCATAACATCAATGATCCACTACCATATTTTACCATAACATCAATGATCCACTACCATATTTTACCATAACATCACCACCATATTCTACCATAACATCAATGATCCACTGCCATAATTTACCATAACACCAATGATCACCATATTCTACCTTAACATCAATGATCCACTACCATATTTTACCATAACATCAATGATCCACTACCATATTTTACCATAACATCAATGATCCACTACCATATTTTACCATAACATCAATGATCCACTACCATATTCTACCATAACATCAATGATCCACTGCCATAATTTACCATAACACCAATGATCACCATATTCTACCATAACATCAATGATCCACTACCATATTTTACCATAACATCAATGATCCACTACCATATTCTACCATAACATCAATGATCCACCACCATATTTTACCATAACATCACCACCATATTTTACCATAACAGCAATGATCCACTACCATATTTTACCATAACATCACCACCATATTTTACCATAACAGCAATGATCCACTGCCATAATTTACCATAACACCAATGATCACCATATTCTACCATAACATCAATGATCCACTACCATATTTTACCATAACATCAATGATCCACTACCATATCTTACCATAACATCACCACCATATTTTACCATAACATCAATGATCCACTACCATATTCTACCATAACATCAATGATCCACTACCATATTCTACCATAACATCAATGATCCACTACCATATTCTACCATAACATCAATGATCCACCACCATATTTTACCATAACATCACCACCATATTTTACCATAACAGCAATGATCCACTGCCATAATTTACCATAACATCAATGATCCACTACCATATCTTACCATAACATCACCACCATATTTTACCATAACATCAATGATCCACTACCATATTCTACCATAACATCAATGATCCACCACCATATTCTACCATAACATCAATGATCCACTACCATATTCTACCATAACATCAATGATCCACTACCATATTCTACCATAACATCAATGATCCACTACCATATTCTACCATAACATCAATGATCCACTACCATATTTTACCATAACATCACCACCATATTTTACCATAACATCAATGATCCACTACCATATTTTACCATAACATCAATGATCCACTACCATATTTTACCATAACATCAATGACCCACTACCATATTTTACCATAACATCAATGATCCACTACCATATTTTACCATAACATCAATGATCCACTATCATATTTTACCATAACATCAATGACCCACCACCATATTTTACCATAACATCAATGATCCACTACCATATTTTACCATAACATCACCACCATATTTTACCATAACATCAATGATCCACTACCATAACATCAATGATCCACTACCATATTTTACCATAACATCAATGATCCACTACCATATCTTACCATAACATCACCACCATATTTTACCATAACATCAATGATCCACTACCATATTCTACCATAACATCAATGATCCACTACCATATGTTACCATAAAGAAGGGCACAGCGAGCAGGGATCTGGGAAGTCTGTGGAGGAATCTAAGACAGGGGCACACTAGCTACCAGCTTCCACCACACCCAAAACATTCAATAATTCACAGCACTATTTTCACACACACAGACACACACACACGGATATCATCACTCCATCTCCAATCTTTAAAGGTGATCTCTCCTCTCAATGAGTCAGGTATGACGCATGACATTATGCAACCCCAAGAGTTCTGGACTCTCTCTCCTGTTTCTACACCATCTCTGACGTCACTCTGCCTTTTGACAACAACTAATGGAGTTCAGGGCTGAATTCATATCACACGGAGTGTAAGAATGAGTGCAGGGAACGGTTGGAGAGAAGAAAAAAACTGCTATTGAGCGATGGTTCTCTCTGTATTGTATTATGGGAGCTCTGCCAATGAAAACAATGCCATTATTGAAGGAAAGGCTCCATGAAATGATCATTTGTTTCTGATATGGAAAGTGGATTACAGCATTGATATCAGACACTCTGTAGTGCAGGGCGTTGATACACAACAGGCATCCCATCTAGCAGTCCCACAACGGCTTTTCACTATCACCTTATATTGACTGGAGTGGATGGTGGAGAGTGGACTTAGTGGAGATCAGTGTTATGTTTAGTAGAGTGGACTTAGTGGAGATCAGTGTTATGTTTAGTAGAGTGGACTAACAGGAGATCAGTGTTATATTTAGTAGTGTGGACTAACAGGAGATCAACATTATATTTAGAAGAGTGGACTAACAGGAGATCAATGTTATATTTAGTAGAGTGGACTAACAGGAGATCAATGTTATATTTAGTAGTGTGGACTAACAGGAGATCAATGTTATATTTAGAAGAGTGGACTAACAGGAGATCAATGTTATATTTAGTAGAGTGGACTAACAGGAGATCAATGTTATATTTAGTAGTGTGGACTAACAGGAGATCAACATTATATTTAGAAGAGTGGACTAACAGGAGATCAATGTTATATTTAGTAGAGTGGACTAACAGGAGATCAATGTTATATTTAGTAGTGTGGACTAACAGGAGATCAATGTTATATTTAGAAGAGTGGACTAACAGGAGATCAATGTTATATTTAGTAGAGTGGACTAACAGGAGATCAATGTTATATTTAGTAGTGTGGACTAACAGGAGATCAATGTTATATTTAGAAGAGTGGACTAACAGGAGATCAATGTTATATTTAGTAGAGTGGACTAACAGGAGATCAATGTTATATTTAGGAGAGTGGACAGAAAAACAAATCTGGGGATGAGGTAGGTAGTTGGTTGGGCTATTTACAGATGGGCTGTGTACAGGTGCAGCGATCGGTAAGCTGCTCTGACAGCCGACGCTTGAAGTTTGTGATGGAGAGATGAGTCTCCAACTTCAGTGATTTTGAAATTCGTTCCAGTCATTGGCAGCAGAGAACTGGAAGGAAAAGCGGCTAAAGGAGGTGTTGGCTTTGGGGGTGACCAGTGAGATATACCTGCTGTGGCGCGTGCTAAGGGTGGGTGTTGCTATGGTGACCAGTGAGATATACCTGCTGTGGCGCGTGCTAAGGGTGGGTGTTGCTATGGTGACCAGTGAGATATACCTGCTGGAGCGCGTGCTAAGGGTGGGTGTTGTTATGGTGACCAGTGAGATATACCTGCTGTGGTGCGTGCTACGGCAGGTGTCGCTATGGTGACCAGTGAGCTAAGATAAGGCAGGGCTTTACCTAGCAAAGATTTATAGATGACCTGTAGCCAGTGGGTTTGGCGACGAATACGAAGCGAGGACCAGCCAACAAGAGCATACAGGTCGCAGTGGTGGGTAGTATATGGGGCTTTGGTGACCAAACGGATGGCACTGTGATAGACTGCATCCAATTTGCTGAGTAGAGTGTTGGAGGCTATTTTATAGATGACATCACCGAAGTCGAGGATCGGTAGGATGGTCAGTTTTATGAGGGTACGTTTGGCAGCATGAGTGAAGGGTGCTTTGTGGCAAATTAGGAAGCCGATTCTAGATTTAATTTTCGATTGGAGATGCTTATTAATGTGAGTCTGGAAGGAGAGTTTACAGTCTAACCAGACACCTAGGTATTTGTAGTTGTCCACATATTCTAAGTCAGAACCATCCAGAGTGGTGATGCTGGACGGGCGGGCAGGTGCAGGCAGCGATCGGTTGAAGAGCATGCCTTTAGTTTTACTAACATTTAAAAGCTGTTCAAGGCCACAGAAGGAGTGTTGTATGGCATTGAAGCTCGTCTGGAGGTTAGTTAACACAGTTTCCAAAGAAGGGCCTGATGTATACAGAATGGTGTCGTCTGCGTAGAGGTGGATCAGAGAATCACCAGCAGCAAGAGTGACATCATTGATGTATACAGAGAAGAGAGTCGGCCCGAGAATTGAACCCTGTGGCACCCCCATAGAGACTGTCAGAGGTCCGGACAGCAGACCCTCCGATTTGACACACTGAGCTCTATCGGAGAAGTAGTTGGTGAACCAGGCGAGGCAGTCATTAGAGAAACCAAGGCTGTTGAGTCTGCCGATGAGGATGTGGTGATTGACAGAGTCGAAAGCCTTGGCCAGGTTGATGAATACGGCTGCACAGTATTGTCTCTTATCGATGGTAGTTGTGATATTGTTTGAGACCTTGAGCGTGGCTGAGGTGCACCCGTAACCAGCTCGGAAACCGGATTGCATAGCGGATTAAATACGGTGGGATTCGAGATGGTCGATGATCTGACAGGTCCTAGATCAGATTGTACGGACATGTCCTAGATCAGATTGTACGGACATGTCCTAGATCAGATTGTACAGACATGTCCTAGATCCGATTGTACAGACATGTCCTAGATCCGATTGTACAGACATGTCCTAGATCAGATTGTACGGACATGTCCTAGATCCGATTGTACAGACATGTCCTAGATCCGATTGTACAGACATGTCCTAGATCCGATTGTACAGACATGTCCTAGATCGATTGTACGGACATGTCCTAGATCAGATTGTACGGACATGTCCTAGATCCGATTGTACAGACATGTCCTAGATCCGATTGTACAGACATGTCCTAGATCCGATTGTACAGACATGTCCTAGATCCGATTGTACAGACATGTCCTAGATCCGATTGTACAGACATGTCCTAGATCCGATTGTACAGACATGTCCTAGATCCGATTGTACAGACATGTCCTAGATCCGATTGTACAGACATGTCCTAGATCAGATTGTCCAGACATGTCCTAGATCAGATTGTACAGACATGTCCTAGATCCGATTGTACAGACATGTCCTAGATCCGATTGTACAGACATGTCCTAGATCCGATTGTACAGACATGTCCTAGATCCGATTGTACAGACATGTCCTAGATCAGATTGTACAGACATGTCCTAGATCAGATTGTACAGACATGTCCTAGATCAGATTGTACGGACATGTCCTAGATCAGATTGTACAGACATGTCCTAGATCAGATTGTACAGACATGTCCTAGATCAGATTGTACAGACAGGTCCTAGATCAGATTGTATGGACAGGTCCTAGATCAGATTGTACAGACATGTCCTAGATCAGATTGTACAGACATGTCCTAGATCAGATTGTATGGACAGGTCCTAGATCAGATTGTACAGACAGGTCCTAGATCAGATTGTATGGACAGGTCCTAGATCACCACTAGTCTGAGCCACTTTGCGGTGACAGGCCCTCTTGTGGATCATGGGTCTGAATATAGGGGACACTATAGAATAGAGGGGTCTGAATATAGGGGACACTATAGAATAGAGGGGTCTGAATATAGGGGACACTATAGAACAGAGGGGTCTGAATATAGGGGACACTATAGAACAGAGGGGTCTGAATATAGGACACTATAGAACAGAGGGGTCTGAATATAGGGGACACTATAGAACAGAGGGGTCTGAATATAGGGGACACTATAGAACAGAGGGGTCTGAATATAGGGGACACTATAGAACAGAGGGGTCTGAATATAGGGGACACTATAGAACAGAGGGGTCTGAATATAGGGGACACTATAGAACAGAGGGGTCTGAATATAGGGGACACTATAGAACAGAGGGGTCTGAATATAGGGGACACTATAGAACAGAGGGGTCTGAATATAGGGGACACTATAGAACAGAGGTAGAGGTGTGTGTGTGTGTGTGTGTTCC
>NW_024608620.1:0-45000 GCF_018296145.1 Oncorhynchus tshawytscha | reverse complement strand
AACGCTAAGCTGTGTGCTGTTAGGGGACACCGTTGAGTAATCATGCTGATGCTGAAACACCAAAACAAATCTCCAATCTGAGGGACTCTGGCTCATTGTCTACAGTGTTTAATACCTCATCTTTCCAGTGCTGAAATGCCCTCCCTCCCCTCTCCATGGGAAACACACACACACACACACACTCCCCTCTCCATGGGAAACATACACAAACACTCACCCTCTCTCACACACACACACACACACAAACACCCTCTCACTCACACACAAACACTCACCCTCTCACTCACACACACACACACACACACACACACACACACCCTCTCACTCACACACAAACACTCACCCTCTCTCACACACACACACAAACACTCACCATCTCTCACACACCCTCTCTCTCACACATACACAAACACTCACCCTCTCTCACACACCCTCTCTCACACACACACACACACACACACACACACAAACACCCTCTCACTCACACACAAACACTCACCCTCTCACTCACACACACACACACACACAAACACTCACCATCTCTCACACACCCTCTCTCTCTCTCTCTCTCTCACACACACAAACAAGAGACAAGCTTTCTTGTCCTCCCACACAGCTAGATGAACAGCACTAAGTAATCTGTTTGCGTGGGATAAAAACACAGAAGCACTTCAGAAATGACAGGCCATCCACATTGTTGGAGTGGCTGGCTAAGGTTCAATAGACTAGACCAGAGGGTTGGTCCATATTCACTAGGGTTTAATATATTAGACTAGAGGGTTGGCCCATATTCACTAGGGTTTAATATATTAGACTAGAGGGTTGGCCCATATTAGACTAGAGAGTTGGCCCATACTGGACCAGAGGGTTGGCCCATATTCACTAGGGTTTAATATATTAGACTAGAGGGTTGGCCCATATTAGACTAGAGGGTTGGCCCATACTAGACCAGAGGGTTGGCCCATATTAGACTAGAGGGTTGGCCCATACTAGACCAGAGGGTTGGTCCATATTAGACCAGAGGGTTGGTCCATATTCACTAGGGTTTAATATATTAGACTAGAGGGTTGGCCCATATTCACTAGGGTTTAATATATTAGACTAGAGGGTTGGCCCATATTAGACTAGAGGGTTGGCCCATACTAGACCAGAGGGTTGGTCCATATTAGACTAGAGGGTTGGTCCATATTCACTAGGGTTTAATATATTAGTCTAGAGGGTTGGCCCATATTCACTAGGGTTTAATATATTAGACTAGAGGGTTGGCCCATAATAGACCAGAGGGTTGGCCCATATTAGACTAGACGGTTGGTCCATATTCGACTAGAGGGTTGGCCCATATTAGACTAGAGGGTTGGCCCATACTAGACCAGAGGGTTGGCCCATATTAGACTAGAGGGTTGGTCCATATTAGACTAGAGGGTTGGCCCATATTAGACCAGAGGGTTGGCCCATATTCACTAGGGTTTAATATATTAGTCTAGAGGGTTGGCACATAGTAGACCAGAGGGTTGGTCCATATTAGAATAGAGGGTTGGCACATATTAGACCAGAGGGTTGGCTGATATTAGACTAGACGGTTTAATATATTAGACTAGAGAGTTGGCCCATATTAGACTAGGGGGTTGGCCCATATTAAACTAGGGGGTTGGCCAATATTAGACTAGAGGGTTGGCCCATATTAGACTAGAGGGTTGGCCCATATTAGACTAGAGGGTTGGCCCATATGAGACTAGAGGGTTGGCCCATGAGACTAGAGGGTTGGCCCATATTAGACTAGAGGGTTGGCCCATATTAGACTAGAGGGTTGGCCCATATTAGCCTAGAGGGTTGGCCCATATTAGACTAGAGGGTTGGCCCATATTAGACTAGAGGGTTGGTCCATATTAGACTAGAGGGTTGGCCCATATTAGATCAGAGGGTTGGTCCATATTCACTAGGGTTTAATATATTAGACTAGAGGGTTGGCCCATACTAGACCAGAGGGTTGGTCCATATTCACTAGGGTTTAATATATTAGACTAGAGGGTTGGTCCATATTAGACTAGAGAGTTGGCCCATATTAGACTAGAGGGTTGGCCCATATTAGACTAGAGGGTTGGCCCATATGAGACTAGAGGGTTGGCCCATATTAGACTAGAGGGTTGGCCCATATTAGACTAGAGGGTTGGCCCATATTAGACTAGAGGGTTGGCCCATATTAGACTAGAGGGTTGGCCCATATTAGACTAGAGGGTTGGCCCATATTAGACTAGAGGGTTGGCCCATATTAGACTAGAGGGCTGGCCCATATGAGACTAGAGGGTTGGCCCATATGAGACTAGAGGGTTGGCACATATTAGACTAGAGGGTTGGCACATACTAGACCAGAGGGTTGGTCTATATTCACTAGGGTTTAATATACTAGACTAGAGGGTTGGTCCATATTAGACTAGAGGGTTGGCCCATATTAGACTAGAGGGTTGGCCCATATTAGACTAGACGTTTGGTCCATATTAGACTAGAGGGTTGGCCCATATTAGACTAGAGGGTTGGCCCATATTAGACTAGAGGGTTGGTCCATATTAGACTAGAGGGTTGGCCCATATTAGATCAGAGGGTTGGTCCATATTCACTAGGGTTTAATATATTAGACTAGAGGGTTGGCCCATACTAGACCAGAGGGTTGGTCCATATTCACTAGGGTTTAATATATTAGACTAGAGGGTTGGTCCATATTAGACTAGAGAGTTGGCCCATATTAGACTAGAGGGTTGGCCCATATTAGACTAGAGGGTTGGCCCATATTAGACTAGACGTTTGGTCCATATTAGACTAGAGGGTTGGCCCATATTAGACTAGAGGGTTGGCACATATTAGACTAGAGGGTTGGCACATACTAGACCAGAGGGTTGGTCTATATTCACTAGGGTTTAATATACTAGACTAGAGGGTTGGTCCATATTAGACTAGAGGGTTGGCCCATATTAGACCAGAGGGTTGGTCCATATTCACTAGGGTTTAATATATTAGACTAGAGGGTTGGCCCATACTAGACCAGAGGGTTGGTCCATATTCACTAGGGTTTAATATATTAGACTAGAGGGTTGGCCCATATTAGACTAGAGGGTTGGCCCATATTAAACTAGAGGGTTGGCCCATATTAGACTAGAGGGTTGGCCCATATTAGACTAGAGGGTTGGCCCATATTAGACTAGAGGGTTGGTCCATATTAGACTAGAGGGTTGGCCCATATTAGATCAGAGGGTTGGTCCATATTCACAAGGGTTTAATATATTAGACTAGAGGGTTGGCCCATACTAGACCAGAGGGTTGGTCCATATTCACTAGGGTTTAATATATTAGACTAGAGGGTTGGTCCATATTAGACTAGAGAGTTGGCCCATATTAGACTAGAGGGTTGGCCCATATTAGACTAGAGGGTTGGCCCATACTAGACCAGAGGGTTGGTCCATATTAGACCAGAGGGTTGGTCCATATTCACTAGGGTTTAATATATTAGACTAGAGGGTTGGCCCATATTCACTAGGGTTTAATATATTAGACTAGAGGGTTGGCCCATATTAGACTAGAGGGTTGGCCCATACTAGACCAGAGGGTTGGTCCATATTAGACTAGAGGGTTGGTCCATATTCACTAGAGTTTAATATATTAGTCTAGAGGGTTGGCCCATATTCACTAGGGTTTAATATATTAGACTAGAGGGTTGGCCCATAATAGACCAGAGGGTTGGCCCATAGAGGGTTAAACTAGAGGGTTGGCCCATATTAGACTAGAGGGTTGGCCCATATTAGACTAGAGGGTTGGCCCATATTAGACTAGAGGGTTGGTCCATATTAGACTAGAGGGTTGGCCCATATTAGATCAGAGGGTTGGTCCATATTCACTAGGGTTTAATATATTAGACTAGAGGGTTGGCCCATACTAGACCAGAGGGTTGGTCCATATTAGACCAGAGGGTTGGTCCATATTCACTAGGGTTTAATATATTAGACTAGAGGGTTGGCCCATATTCACTAGGGTTTAATATATTAGACTAGAGGGTTGGCCCATAATAGACCAGAGGGTTGGCCCATATTAGACTAGACGGTTGGTCCATATTCGACTAGAGGGTTGGCCCATATTCATAATTAGACTAGAGGGTTGGCCCATACTAGACCAGAGGGTTGGCCCATATTCACTAGGGTTTAATATATTAGACTAGAGGGTTGGCCCATACTAGACCAGAGGGTTGGTCCATATTAGACTAGAGGGTTGGTCCATATTCACTAGGGTTTAATATATTAGTCTAGAGGGTTGGCACATAGTAGACCAGAGGGTTGGTCCATATTAGAATAGAGGGTTGGCACATATTAGACCAGAGGGTTGGCTGATATTAGACTAGACGGTTTAATATATTAGACTAGAGAGTTGGCCCATATTAGACTAGGGGTTGGCCCATATTAAACTAGGGGTTGGCCAATATTAGATTAGAGGGTTGGCCCATATTAGACTAGAGGGTTGGTCCATATTAGACTAGAGGGTTGGCTGACATTAGACTAGAGGGTTGGTCCATATTAGACTAGATAGTTGGTCCATATTAGACTAGAGGGTTGGCCCATATTAGACTAGAGGGTTGGCCCATATTAGACTAGAGGGTTGGCCCATATTAGACTAGAGGGTTGGCCCATATTAGGCTAGAGGGTTTATAATAGGGACGTGGGTTTATAACTAGGGGTTGGCCCATAATTAGGGGTTTTATAATAGAGGGTTTTATAATAGGGACGGGGTTTTATAATAGGGACGTGGGTTTTATAATAGGGACGTGGTTTTATAATAGGGACGTGGGTTTTATAATAGGGACGTGGGTTTTATAATAGGGACGGGGTTTTATAATAACGTAGGGACGTGGGTTTTATAATAGGGACGTGGGTTTTATAATAGGGACGTGGGTTTTATAATAGGGACGTGGGTTTATAATAGGGTAAATAGGGACGTGGGTTTTATAATAGGGACGTGGGTTTTATAATAGGGACGTGGGTTTTATAATAGGGACGTGGGTTTATAATAGGGACGTGGGTTTATAATAGGGATGTGGGTTCATAATAGGGTTTAGAATAGGGACGTGGGTTTATAATAGGGACGGGGTTTACAATAGGGTTTAGAATAGGGACGTGGGTTTATAATAGGGACATGGGTTTATAGTAGGGTTTATAAGAGGGACATGGGTTTATAATAGGGTTTATAATAGGGACATGGGTTTATAATAGGGTTTATAATAGGGACATGGGTTTATAATAGGGTTTATAATAGGGACATGGGTTTATAATAGGGACATGGGTTTATAATAGGGACATGGGTTTATAATAGGGACATGGGTTTATAATACGGACATGGGGTTATAATAGGACATGGGGTTATAATAGGGACATGGGGTTATAACAGAGTGATAATAGGGACGTGGGGTTATAACAGTTATAATGGGTTATAACAGAGTGATAATAGGGAATAGCGATATAACTGGGTTCTAATGGGGAACAGGGTTATAATGGGGTAGTAACAGAGAAAAAATGGGGAATAGGTTTATAATGGGGAAAAGGGTATAGGGTTATAACAGAGTTATAATGGGGAATAGGGTTATAATGGGGTTATAATGGGGAATAGGGTTATAATGGGGGAATAGGGTTATAATGGGGGAACAGGGTTTTATCTGGTACTAAAATAATCCTGATAATGGGGGGTTATAATGGGGGAATAAACCTGATAATGGGGAATAGGGTTATAATGGGGAACAGGGTTTTATCTGGTACTAAAATAATCCTGATACTCCTAGATGTAGGGTTATAATGGGGAATAAACCTGATACTCCTAGATGTAGGGTTATAATGGGGAATAAACCTGATACTCCTAGATGTAGGGTTATAATGGGGGAATAGGGTTATAATGGGGAACGGTTATAATGGGGAATAATCCTGATACTCCTAGATGTAGGGTTATAATGGAGGAATAGGTTTATAATGGGGAACAGGGTTCAAATGGGGGAACAGGGTTATAATGGGGAATAATCCTGATACTCCTAGATGTAGGGTTATAATGGAGGAATAAACCTGATACTCCTAGATGTAGGGTTATAATGGGGAATAAACCTGATACTCCTAGATGTAGGGTTATAATGGGGAATAAATCCTGATACTCCTAGATGTAGGGTTATAATGGGGAATAATCCTGATACTCCTAGATGTAGGGTTATAATGGGGAATAAATACTCCTAGATGTAGGGTTATAATGGGGAATAATCCTGATACTCCTAGATGTAGGGTTATAATGGGGAATAAACCTGATACTCCTAGATGTAGGGTTATAATGGGGAATAAACCTGATACTCCTAGATGTAGGGTTATAATGGGGAATAGGGTTATAATGGGGAACGGTTATAATGGGGGAATAATCCTGATACTCCTAGATGTAGGGTTATAATGGGGGAATAAACCTGACACTCCAAGATGTAGGGTTATAATGGGGAATAAACCTGATACTCCTAGATGTAGGGTTATAATGGGGGAATAGGTTTATAATGGGGGAACAGGGTTATAATGGGGAACGGTTATAATGGGGGAATAATCCTGATACTCCTAGATGTAGGGTTATAATGGGGAATAATCCTGATACTCCTAGATGTAGGGTTATAATGGGGGAATAAACCTGATACTCCTAGATGTAGGGTTATAATGGGGGAATAAACCTGACACTCCAAGATGTAGGGTTATAATGGGGGAATAAACCTGATACTCCTAGATGTAGGGTTATAATGGGGAATAGGTTTATAATGGGGAACAGGGTTATAATGGGGGAACGGTTATAATGGGGGAATAATCCTGATACTCCTAGATGTAGGGTTATAATGGGGGAATAATCCTGATACTCCTAGATGTAGGGTTGTAATGGGGAAAAATCCTGATACTCCTAGATGTAGGGTTGTAATGGGGAATAGGTTGATAATGGGGAACAGGGTTCAAATGGGGAACAGGGTTATAATGGGGGAATAATCCTGATACTCCTAGATGTAGGGTTATAATGGGGAATAGGTTTATAATGGGGAACAGGGTTATAATGGGGAATAATCCTGATACTCCTAGATGTAGGGTTGTAATGGGGGAATAGGTTTATAATGGGGAACAGGGTTATAATGGGGAATAAACCTGATAATCCTAGATGTGTTGTTGTGTATCCATTGGAAACCAAGTCGGCTCTCCCTTGAGTCGAAGCTGGAGGCCTGTTTCATGGTGTCATTTCTAATTGGTTTAGAGGTCAGTAGAAAGCACAAAGAGAGAGTTCCCATAGAAAGAACTGGCAGTTGTTTCCCTCATCCATCTACATTAGACCAGTCAGTGTGTCTGTCCTCATCCATCTACATTAGACCAGTCAGTGTGTCTGTCCTCATCCATCTACATTAGACCAGTCAGTGTGTCTGTCCTCATCCATCTACATTAGACCAGTCAGTGTGTCTATCCTCATCCATCTCCATTAGACCAGTCAGTGTGTCTGTCCTCATCCATCTACATTAGACCAGTCAGTGTGTCTGTCCTCATCCATCTACATTAGACCAGTCAGTGTGTCTGTCCTCATCCATCTGCATTAGAGCAGTCAGTGTGTCTGTCCTCATCCATCTACATTAGACCAGTATGTGTGTCTATCCTCATCCATCTACATTAGACCAGTCAGTGTCTGTCCTCATCCATCTACATTAGACCAGTCAGTGTGTTTGTCCTCATCCATCTACATTAGACCAGTCAGTGTCTGTCCTCATCCATCTACATTAGACCAGTCAGTGTGTCTGTCCTCATCCATCTACATTAGACCAGTATGTGTGTCTGTCCTCATCCATCTAACGTGTATTGGGCTATGTGTGTATTGGGCTGTGTGTGTATTGGGCTGTGTGTGTATTGGGCTGTGTGTGTATTGGGCTAACCCCACACACAGACACTAACCCCACACACAGACACTAACCCCACACACAGACACTAACGCAGGGCTAGCGTGTGCCACAGTAGGCTGTATGGAGGACCAGCCTCTCTGGTCAACATCCATTACCTTCAGGGCTGCTTGGCAGGAAGGTTTAAATCCTCCCCTCTAACACAGAGCAGCCTGACATGGTACATTACAGAACTACACAGACACCTTCCTCAACTACCTGCCATGTTCAACTGACACATGGTGGCTGACAGAGGGGGGGAAGAGACAGAGAGAGAGAAGGAGAGGGGGGGAAGAGACAGAGAGAGAGAGAAGGAGAGGGGGAAGAGACGGAGAGAGAGAGAAGGAGAGGGGGGAAGAGACGGAGAGAGAGAGAAGGAGAGGGGGAAGAGACGGAGAGAGAGAGAAGGAGAGGGGGAAGAGACGGAGAGAGAGAGAAGGAGAGGGGGAAGAGACGGAGAGAGAGAAAGGAGAGGGGGAAGAGACGGGAAGAGAGAAGGAGAGGGGGAAGAGAGAGAGAGAGAGGAGGGGGGAAGAGACGGAGAGAGAGAAGGAGAGGGGGGAAGAGACGGAGAGAGAGAAGGAGAGGGGGAAGAGACGGAGAGAGAGAAGGAGAGGGGGAAGAGACTGAGAGAGAGAAGGAGAGGGGGAAGAGACGGAGAGAGAGAAGGAGAGGGGGAAGAGACGGAGAGAGAGAAGGAGAGGGGGAAGAGACAGAGAGAGAGAAGGAGAGGGGGAAGAGACGGAGAGAGAGAAGGAGAGGGGGAAGAGACGGAGAGAGAGAAGGAGAGGGGGGAAGAGACGGAGAGAGAAGGAGAGGGGGAAGAGACGGAGAGAGAAGGAGAGGGGGAAGAGACAGAGAGAGAGAAGGAGAGGGGGAAGAGACAGAGAGAGAGAAGGAGAGGGGGAAGAGACAGAGAGAGAGAGAAGGAGAGGGGGGAAGAGACGGAGAGAGAGAGAAGGAGAGGGGGAAGAGACGGAGAGAAGGAGAGGGGGAAGAGACGGAGAGAGAGAAGGAGAGGGGGAAGAGACGGAGAGAGAGAAGGAGAGGGGGAAGAGACGGTGAGAGAGAAGGAGAGGGGGAAGAGACGGCGAGAGAGAAGGAGAGGGGGAAGAGACGGCGAGAGAGAAGGAGAGGGGGGGAAGAGACGGAGAGAGAGAAGGAGAGGGGGGAAGAGACGGAGAGAGAGAAGGAGAGGGGGGAAGAGACGGAGAGAGAGAAGGAGAGGGGGAAGAGACGGAGAGAGAGAAGGAGAGGGGTGGAAGAGACGGAGAGAGAGAAGGAGAGGGGGAAGAGACGGAGAGAGAGAAGGAGAGGGGGAGGTGACAGAGAGAGAGAGAAGGAGAGGGGGAAGAGACGGAGAGAGAGAAGGAGAGGGGGAAGAGACGGAGAGAGAGAAGGAGAGGGGGGGAAGAGACGGAGAGAGAGAAGGAGAGGGGGGAAGAGACGGAGAGAGAGAAGGAGAGGGGGAAGAGACTATGAGAGAGAAGGAGAGGGGGAAGAGACGGCGAGAGAGAAGGAGAGGGGGAAGAGACGGAGAGAAGGGAAGAGACGGAGAGAGAGAAGGAGAGGGGGAAGAGACGGAGAGAGAGAAGGAGAGGGGGAAGAGACGGAGAGAGAGAAGGAGAGGGGGAAGAGACGGCGAGAGAGAAGGAGAGAGGGGGAAGAGACGGAGAGAGAGAAGGAGAGGGGGAAGAGACGGAGAGAGAGAAGGAGAGGGGGAAGAGACGGAGAGAGAGAAGGAGAGGGGGAAGAGACGGAGAGAGAGAAGGAGAGGGGGAAGAGACGGAGAGAGAGAAGGAGAGGGGGGAAGAGACGGAGAGAGAGAAGGAGAGGGGGAAGAGACGGAGAGAGAGAAGGAGAGGGGGGCGGAGACAGAGAGAGAGAAGGAGAGGGGGAAGAGACGGAGAGAGAGAGAGGGGGGCGGTGAGAGAGGGGGAAGAGACGGAGAGAGAGAAGGAGAGGGGGAAGAGACGGAGAGAGAGAAGAAGAGGGGGAAGAGACGGAGAGAGAGAAGGAGAGGGGGAAGAGACGGAGAGAGAGAAGGAGAGGGGGAAGAGACGGAGAGAGAGAAGGAGAGGGGGAAGAGACGGAGAGAGAGAAGGAGAGGGGGGGAAGAGAGGAAAGAGAGAGAAGGAGAGGGGGAAGAGACGGAGAGAGAGAAGGAGAGGGGGGAAGAGACGGAGAGAGAGAAGGAGAGGGGGAAGAGACGAGAGAGAGAAGGAGAGGGGGAAGAGACGGAGAGAGAAGGGGAGGGGGAAGAGACAGAGAAGGAGAGCGGGGAAGAGAGATACGGAGAGAGAGAAGGAGAGGGGGAAGAGACGGAGAGAGAGAAGGAGAGGGCGGGGAAGAGACAGAGAGAGAGAAGGAGAGGGTGGGGGAAGAGACAGAGAGAGAAGGAGAGGGGGAAGAGATATACGGAGAGAGAGAAGGAGGGGGGAAGAGAGATACGGAGAGAGAGAAGGAGGGGGGAAAGGATGATAAGGAGAGAGACTATCAAGCTGACAGAATGATCTAGAATAGATAAGATGGATTAGTGTGGTGGGTTCTTCTCTGACACAGAGACAACAGGACTGACTGTAGCACCACCCTGACATAACCCTGTTACACCTTAACACGGCACACTGGAGACGGGCGTGTTGGGGTTTCATCGTGTGTGGGCTTGGCGTACGGGGCTTGGTTGTGCAGAGCTTCAAGGTCGAGGCTTCAGCGTGCAGAGCGTGGCTGTTTGGAGCTCTGTGCGTGGGGCTGTTTGGCTCGCTGTGCGTGGGGCTGTTTGGCTCGCTGTGCATGGGGCTGTTTGGCTCGCTGTGCGTGGGGCTGTTTGGCGCTCTGTGTGTGGGGGCTGTTTGGCTCGCTGTGCGTGGGGCTGTTTGGCTCGCTGTGCGTGGGGCTGTTTGGCTCGCTGTGCGTGGGGCTGTTTGGCGCTCTGTGTGTGGGGCTGTTTGGCTCGCTGTGCGTGGGGCTGTTTGGCTCGCTGTGCGTGGGGCTGTTTGGCGCTCTGTGTGTGGGGCTGTTTGGCGCTCTGTGCGTGGGGCTGTTTGGCGCTCTGTGTGTAGGGCTGTTTGGCTCGCTGTGCGTGGGGCTGTTTGGCTCGCTGTGCGTGGGGCTGTTTGGCGCTCTGTGTGGGGCTGTTTGGCTCGCTGTGCGTGGGGCTGTTTGGCGCTCTGTGTGTGGGGCTGTTTGGCTCGCTGTGCGTGGGGCTGTTTGGCTCGCTGTGCGTGGGGCTGTTTGGCGCTCTGTGTGGGGGCTGTTTGGCGCTCTGTGCGTGGGGCTGTTTGGCGCTCTGTGTGTAGGGGCTGTTTGGCTCGCTGTGCGTGGGGCTGTTTGGCTCGCTGTGCGTGGGGCTGTTTGGCGCTCTGTGTGTAGGGCTGTTTGGCTCGCTGTGCGTGGGGCTGTTTGGCTCGCTGTGCGTGGGGCTGTTTGGCGCTCTGTGTGTTAGAGGGTTGGCCCATATTAGACTAGAGGGTTGGCCCATACTAGACCAGAGGGTTGGTCTATATTCACTAGGGTTTAATATACTAGACTAGAGGGTTGGTCCATATTAGACTAGAGGGTTGGCCCATATTAGACCAGAGGGTTGGTCCATATTCACTAGGGTTTAATATATTAGACTAGAGGGTTGGCCCATACTAGACCAGAGGGTTGGTCCATATTCACTAGGGTTTAATATATTAGACTAGAGGGTTGGCCCATATTAGACTAGAGGGTTGGCCCATATTAGACTAGAGGGTTGGTCCATATTAGACCAGAGGGTTGGTCCATATTCACTAGGGTTTAATATATTAGACTAGAGGGTTGGTCCATATTAGACTAGAGAGTTGGCCCATATTAGACCAGAGGGTTGGCCCATATTAGACTAGAGGGTTGGTCCATATTAGACTAGAGGGTTGGCCCATATTAGACTAGAGGGTTGGCCAATATTAGACTAGAGGGTTGGCCCATATTAGACTAGAGGGTTGGCCCATATTAGACTAGAGGGTTGGTCCATATTAGACTAGAGGGTTGGCCAATATTAGACTAGAGGGTTGGCCCATACTAGACCAGAGGGTTGGCCCATATTCACTAGGGTTTAATATATTAGACTAGAGGGTTGGCCCATACTAGACCAGAGGGTTGGTCCATATTAGACTAGAGGGTTGGTCCATATTCACTAGGGTTTAATATATTAGTCTAGAGGGTTGGCACATAGTAGACCAGAGGGTTGGTCCATATTAGAATAGAGGGTTGGCACATATTAGACCAGAGGGTTGGCACATATTAGACTAGACGGTTTAATATATTAGACTAGAGAGTTGGCCCATATTAGACTAGGGGTTGGCCCATATTAAACTAGGGGTTGGCCAATATTAGACTAGAGGGTTGGCCCATATTAGACTAGAGGGTTGGTCCATATTAGACTAGAGGGTTGGTCCATATTAGACTAGATAGTTGGGCCATATTAGACTAGATAGTTGGCCATATTAGACTAGAGGGTTGGCCCATATTAGACTAGAGGGTTGGCCCATATTAGACTAGAGGGTTGGCCCATATTAGACTAGAGGGTTGGCCCATATTAGACTAGAGGGTTGGCCCATATTAGACTAGAGGGTTGGCCCATAGACTATAGGGTTGGTCCATATTAGACTAGAGGGTTGGCCCATATTAGACTAGAGGGTTGGCCCATATTAGGCTAGAGGGTTTATAATAGGGACGTGGGTTTTATAATAGGGACGGGGTTTTATAATAGGGACGTGGGTTTTATAATAGGGACGGGCCTTTTATAATAGGGACGGGGTTTTATAATAGGGACGGGGTTTTAGGGACGGGCTATAATAGGGACGTGGGTTTTATAATAGGGACGTGGGTTTATAATAGGGACGTGGGTTTATATAGGGACGTGGCCTTATAATAGGGACGTGGGTTTTATAATAGGGTTTATAATAGGACATGGGTTTTATAATAGGGACATGGGTTTATAATAGGGACATGGGTTTATAATAGGGTTTATAATAGGGACATGGGTTTATAATAGGGACATGGGTTTATAATAGGGTTTATAATAGGGACATGGGTTTATAATAGGACATGGGTTTATAATAGGGACATGGGTTTATAATAGGACATGGGTTTAATAGGGACATGGGTTTATAATAGGACATGGGTTTATAATAGGGACATGGGTTTATAATAGGGACATGGGGTTATAATAGGGACATGGGGTTATAATAGGGACATGGGGTTATAACAGAGTGATAATAGGGACGTGGTGTTATAACAGAGTGATAATAGGGACATGGGGTTATAACAGTTATAATGGGTTATAACAGAGTGATAATAGGGGAATAGCGATATAACTGGGTTCTAATGGGGGAACAGGGTTATAATGGGGTAGTAACAGAGAAAAATGGGGGAATAGGTTTATAATGGGGAAAAGGGTATAGGGTTATAACAGAGTTATAATGGGGAATAGGGTTATAATGGGGGGGGGAATAGGGTTATAATGGGGGAACAGGGTTTTATCTGGTACTAAAATAATCCTGATACTCCTAGATGTAGGGTTATAATGGGGAATAAACCTGATACTCCTAGATGTAGGGTTATAATGGGGAACAGGGTTCAAATGGGGGAACAGGGTTATAATGGGGGAATAAACCTGATACCTAGATGTATTATAATGGGGGAATAAACCTGATACCTAGATATAGGGTTATAATGGGGGAATAATCCTGATACTCCTAGATGTAGGGTTATAATGGGGGAATAAACCTGATACTCCTTGATGTAGGGTTATAATGGGGAATAGGGTTATAATGGGGAACGGTTATAATGGGGGAATAATCCTGATACTCCTAGATGTAGGGTTATAATGGAGGAATAGGTTTATAATGGGGGAACAGGGTTCAAATGGGGGAACAGGGTTATAATGGGGGAATAATCCTGATACTCCTAGATGTAGGGTTATAATGGAGGAATAAACCTGATACTCCTAGATGTAGGGTTATAATGGGGGAATAAACCTGATACTCCTAGATGTAGGGTTATAATGGGGGAATAAATCCTGATACTCCTAGATGTAGGGTTATAATGGGGGAATAATCCTGATACTCCTAGATGTAGGGTTATAATGGGGGAATAAATACTCCTAGATGTAGGGTTATAATGGGGAATAATCCTGATACTGGGGATGTAGGGTTATAATGGGGAATAAACCTGATACTCCTAGATGTAGGGTTATAATGGGGGAATAGGGTTATAATGGGGGAACGGTTATAATGGGGAATAATCCTGATACTCCTAGATGTAGGGTTATAATGGGGAATAAACCTGACACTCCTAGATGTAGGGTTATAATGGGGGAATAAACCTGATACTCCTAGATGTAGGGTTATAATGGGGAATAAACCTGACACTCCTAGATGTAGGGTTATAATGGGGAATAAACCTGATACTCCTAGATGTAGGGTTATAATGGGGAATAGGTTTATAATGGGGAACAGGGTTATAATGGGGAACGGTTATAATGGGGAATAATCCTGATACTCCTAGATGATTATAATGGGGAATAATCCTTAGATGTAAATGGGGAATAATCCTGATACTCCTAGATGTAGGGTTGTAATGGGGGAATAGGTTGATAATGGGGAACAGGGTTCAAATGGGGAACAGGGTTATAATGGGGGAATAATCCTGATACTCCTAGATGTAGGGTTATAATGGGGGAATAGGTTTATAATGGGGAACAGGGTTATAATGGGGGAATAATCCTGATACTCCTAGATGTAGGGTTGTAATAGGGGAATAATCCTGATACTCCTAGATGTAGGGTTGTAATGGGGGAATAGGTTTATAATGGGGAACAGGGTTCAAATGGGGGAACAGGGTTACAATGGGGAATAATCCTGATACTCCTAGATGAGGGGTTTTAATGGGGGAATAGGTTTATAATGGGGGAACAGGGTTCAAATGGGGGAACAGGGTTATAATGGGGGAATAAACCTGATAATCCTAGATGTGTTGTTGTGTATCCATTGGAAACCAAGTCGGCTCTCCCTTGGAGTCGAAGCTGGAGGCCTGTTTCATGGTGTCATTTCCTGTCATTTCTAATTGGTTTAGAGGTCAGTAGAAAGCACAAAGAGAGAGTTCCCATAGAAAGAACTGGCAGTTGTTTCCCTCATCCATCTACATTAGACCAGTCAGTGTGTCTGTCCTCATCCATCTACATTAGACCAGTCAGTGGGTCTGTCCTCATCCATCTACATTAGACCAGTCAGTGTGTCTGTCCTCATCCATCTACATTAGACCAGTCAGTGTGTCTGTCCTCATCCATCTACATTAGACCAGTCAGTGTGTCTGTCCTCATCCATCTACATTAGACCAGTCAGTGTGTGTCTGTCCTCATCCATCTACATTAGACCAGTCAGTGGGTCTGTCCTCATCCATCTACATTAGACCAGTCAGTGTGTCTGTCCTCATCCATCTATATTAGACCAGTCAGTGTGTCTATCCTCATCCATCTACATTAGACCAGTCAGTGTGTCTGTCCTCATCCATCTACATTAGACCAGTCAGTGTGTCTGTCCTCATCCATCTCCATTAGACCAGTCAGTGTGTCTGTCCTCATCCATCTACATTAGACCAGTCAGTGTGTCTATCCTCATCCATCTACATTAGACCAGTCAGTGTGTCTATCCTCATCCATCTACATTAGACCAGTCAGTGTGTCTATCCTCATCCATCTACATTAGACCAGTCAGTGTGTCTGTCCTCATCCATCTACATTAGACCAGTCAGTGTGTCTGTCCTCATCCATCTACATTAGACCAGTCAGTGTGTCTGTCCTCATCCATCTACATTAGACCAGTCAGTGTCTGTCCTCATCCATCTACATTAGACCAGTCAGTGTGTCTATCCTCATCCATCTACATTAGACCAGTCAGTGTCTGTCCTCATCCATCTACATTAGACCAGTCAGTGGGTCTGTCCTCATCAATCTACATTAGACCAGTCAGTGTGTCTGTCCTCATCCATCTATATTAGACCAGTCAGTGTCTGTCCTCATCCATCTACATTAGACCAGTCAGTGTGTCTGTCCTCATCCATCTAACGTGTATTGGGCTGTGTGTGTATTGGGCTGTGTGTGTATTGGGCTGTGTGTGTATTGGGCTGTGTGTGTATTGGGCTGTGTGTGTATTGGGCTAACCCCACACACAGACACTAACCCCACACACAGACACTAACCCCACACACAGACACTAACCCCACACACAGACACTAACCCCACACACAGACACTAACCCCACACACAGACACTAACCCCACACACAGACACTAACCCCACACACAGACACTAACGCAGGGCTAGCGTGTGCCACAGTAGGCTGTATGGAGGACCAGCCTCTCTGGTCAACATCCATTACCTTCAGGGCTGCTTGGCAGGAAGGTTTAAATCCTCCCTCTAACACAGAGCAGCCTGACATGGTACATTACAGAACTACACAGACACCTTCCTCAACTACCTGCCATGTTCAACTGACACATGGTGGCTGACAGAGGGGGAAGAGACAGAGAGAGAGAAGGAGAGGGGGGAAGAGACAGAGAGAGAGAAGGAGGGGGAAGAGAGAGAGAGAGGAGAGGGGGAAGAGAGAGAGAGAGAGAAGGAGAGGGGGAGAGACGGAGAGAAGGAGAGGGGGGAAGAGACGGAGAGAGAGAGAAGGAGAGGGGGAAGAGACGGAGAGAAGGAGAGGGGGGAAGAGACGGAGAGAAGGAGAGGGGGGGAAGAGACGGAGAGAGAGAAGGAGAGGGGGAAGAGACGGAGAGAGAGAAGGAGAGGGGGAAGAGACGGAGAGAGAGAGAAGGAGAGGGGGAAGAGACGAGAGAGAGAGAAGGAGAGGGGGAAGAGACGGAGAGAGAGAGAAGGAGAGGGGGAAGAGACGGAGAGAAGGAGAGGGGGGAAGAGACGGAGAGAGAGAGAAGGAGAGGGGGAAGAGACGGAGAGAAGGAGAGGGGGGGGAAGAGATGGAGAAAGAGAGAAGGAGAGGGGGAAGAGATGGAGAGAGAGAGAAGGAGAGGGGGAAGAGACGGCGTGAGAGAAGGAGAGAGGGGGAAGAGACGGCGAGAGAGAAGGAGAGGGGGAAGAGACGGAGAGAGAGAAGGAGAGGGGGAAGAGATGGAGAGAGAGAAGGAGAGAGAGAAGGAGAGGGGGAAGAGACGGAGAGAGAGAAGGAGAGGGGGGAAGAGACGGAGAGAGAGAAGGAGAGGGGGAGGTGACAGAGAGAGAGAAGGAGAGGGGGAAGAGACGGAGAGAGAGAAGGAGAGGGGGGGAAGAGACGGAGAGAGAGAAGGAGAGGGGGAAGAGACGGAGAGAGAGAAGGAGAGGGGGAAGAGACGGAGAGAGAGAAGGAGAGGGGGAAGAGACGGAGAGAGAGAAGGAGAGGGGGGAAGAGACGGAGAGAGAGAAGGAGAGGGCGGGGGAAGAGACGGAGAGAGAGAAGGAGAGGGCGGGGGAAGAGACGGAGAGAGAGAAGGAGAGGGCGGGGGAAGAGACGGAGAGAGAGAAGGAGAGGGCGGGGGAAGAGACAGAGAGAGAAGGAGAGGGGGGAAGAGAGATACGGAGAGAGAGAAGGAGGGGGGGAAGAGAGATACGGAGAGAGAGAAGGAGGGGGGGAGAAAGGATGATAAGGAGAGAGACTATCAAGCTGACAGAATGATCTAGAATAGATAAGATGGATTAGTGTGGTGGGGTCTTCTCTGACACAGAGACAACAGGACTGACTGTAGCACCACCCTGACATAACCCTGTTACACCTTAACACGGCACACTGGAGACGGGCGTGTTGGGGTTTCATCGTGTGTGGGGCTTGGCGTACGGGGCTTGGTTGTGCAGAGCTTCAAGGTCGAGGCTTCAGCGTGCAGAGCGTGGCTGTTTGGAGCTCTGTGCGTGGGGCTGTTTGGAGCTCTGTGCGTGGGGCTGTTTGGCTCGCTGTGCGTGGGGCTGTTTGGCGCTCTGTGTGTAGGGCTGTTTGGCTCGCTGTGCGTGGGGCTGTTTGGCTCGCTGTGCGTGGGGCTGTTTGGCTCGCTGTGCGTGGGGCTGTTTGGCTGCTGTGCGTGGGGCTGTTTGGCGCTCTGTGCGTAGGGCTGTTTGGCGCTCTGTGCGTGGGGCTGTTTGGCGCTCTGTGCGTAGGGCTGTTTGGCGCTCTGTGCGTGGGGCTGTTTGGCGCTCTGTGCGTGGGGCTGTTTGGCGCTCTGTGCGTGGGGCTGTTTGGCGCTCTGTGCGTGGGGCTGTTTGGCGCTCTGTGCGTGGGGCTGTTTGGCGCTCTGTGCGTGGGGCTGTTTGGCGCTCTGTGCGTGGGGCTGTTTGGCGCTCTGTGCGTAGGGCTGTTTGGCGCACTGTGCGTAGGGCTGTTTGGCGCTCTGTGCGTGGGGCTGTTTGGCGCTCTGTGCGTGGGTCTGTTTGGCGCTCTGTGCGTGGGGCTGTTTGGCGCTCTGTGCGTGGGGCTGTTTGGCGCTCTGTGCGTGGGCTGTTTGGCGCTCTGTGCGTGGGGCTGTTTGGCGCTCTGTGCGTGGGGGCTGTTTGGCGCTCTGTGCGTGGGGCTGTTTGGCGCTCTGTGCGTGGGGCTGTTTGGCGCTCTGTGCGTGGGGCTGTTTGGCGCTCTGTGCGTGGGGCTGTTTGGCGCTCTGTGCGTGGGGCTGTTTGGCGCTCTGTGCGTGGGGCTGTTTGGCGCTCTGTGCGTAGGGGCTGTTTGGCGCTCTGTGTGTAGGGCTGTTTGGCGCTCTGTGCGTGGGGCTGTTTGGCGCTCTGTGTGTAGGGCTGTTTGGCGCACTGTGCGTAGGGCTGTTTGGCGCTCTGTGTGTAGGGCTGTTTGGCGCTCTGTGCGTGGGGCTGTTTGGCGCTCTGTGTGTAGGGCTGTTTGGCGCTCTGTGTGTAGGGCTGTTTGGCGCTCTGTGCGTGGGGCTGTTTGGCGCTCTGTGTGTAGGGCTGTTTGGCGCACTGTGCGTAGGGCTGTTTGGCGCTCTGTGTGTAGGGCTGTTTGGCGCTCTGTGCGTGGGGCTGTTTGGCGCTCTGTGTGTAGGGCTGTTTGGCGCTCTGTGTGTAGGGGCTGTTTGGCGCTCTGTGTGTAGGGCTGTTTGGCTCGCTGTGCGTGGGGCTGTTTGGAGCTCTGTGCGTGGGGCTGTTTGGCTCTCGCTGTGCGTGGGGCTGTTTGGCGCTCTGTGTGTAGGGCTGTTTGGCGCTCTGTGTGTAGGGGCTGTTTGGCGCTCTGTGCGTGGGGCTGTTTGGCGCTCTGTGCGTGGGGCTGTTTGGCGCTCTGTGTGTGGGGCTGTTTGGCGCTCTGTGTGTGGGGCTGTTTGGCTCGCTGTGCGTGGGGCTGTTTGGCGCTCTGTGCGTGGGGCTGTTTGGCGCTCTGTGCGTGGGGCTGTTTGGCGCTCTGTGTGTGGGGCTGTTTGGCGCTCTGTGCGTGGGGCTGTTTGGCGCTCTGTGCGTAGGGCTGTTTGGCGCTCTGTGCGTGGGGCTGTTTGGCGCTCTGTGTGTGGGGCTGTTTGGCGCTCTGTGTGTAGGGCTGGCAGAGATGGTGCTGAGTAGTGTAGTTCTTACCATGCTGTGTGAAGAGATCACTGTGGACGATGTCGATGAGGCAGTTTAGCTTCTGTTTGACCAGACGACCCAGAGGAACCTTCAGAATGAACTCTGTGAACAGTTTACTGTAAAGACAAACAGAAAGAACTCTGAACAGTTTACTGTAAAGACAAACAGAAAGAACTCTGTGAACAGTTTACTGTAAAGACAAACAGAATGAACTCTGAACAGTTTACTGCAAAAACAAACAAAACAACAGAAACGTCCGATAGGAGCATAGTTTTATTAGCTCAGAGGCTGTAGTCATTCATTGAATCCAATGTCCCTGTCAGATGGTGACGTCTCTACTGAGTTGGCGTCAGCCTTAGTTCCAGGTAGTTGGCGTCAGCCTTAGTTCCAGGTAGTTGGCGTCAGCCTTAGTTCCAGGTAGTTGGCGTCAGCCTTAGTTCCAGGTAGTTAAAGCGTCAGCCTTAGTTCCAGGTAGTTGGCGTCAGCCCTAGTACCAGGTAGTTTCAGCCCGAGTTCCAGGTAGTTGGCGTCAGCCCGAGTTCCAGGTAGTTGGAGTCAGCCTTAGTACCAGGTAGTTGGCGTCAGCCTGAGTACCAGGTAGTTGGCGTCAGCCTGAGTACCAGGTAGTTTGAGTACCAGGTAGTTGGCGTCAGCCTGAGTACCAGGTAGTTGGCGTCAGCCTGAGTTCCAGGTAGTTGGCGTCAGCCTGAGTACCAGGTAGTTGGCGTCAGCCTGAGTACCAGGTAGTTGGCGTCAGCCTGAGTTCCAGGTAGTTGGCGTCAGCCTGAGTTCCAGGTAGTTGGCGTCAGCCTTAGTTCCAGGTAGTTGGCGTCAGCCTTAGTTCCAGGTAGTTGGCGTCAGCCTTAGTTCCAGGTAGTTGGCGTCAGCCTTAGTTCCAGGTAGTTGGCGTCAGCCTTAGTTCCAGGTAGTTGGCGTCAGCCTTAGTTCCAGGTAGTTGGCGTCAGCCTTAGTTCCAGGTAGTTGGCGTCAGCCTTAGTTCCAGGTAGTTGGCGTCAGCCTTAGTTCCAGGTAGTTGGCGTCAGCCTTAGTTCCAGGTAGTTGGCGTCAGCCTTAGTTCCAGGTAGTTGGCGTCAGCCTTAGTTCCAGGTAGTTGGCGTCAGCCTTAGTTCCAGGTAGTTGGCGTCAGCCTTAGTTCCAGGTAGTTGGCGTCAGCCTTAGTTCCAGGTAGTTGGCGTCAGCCTTAGTTCCAGGTAGTTGGCGTCAGCCTGAGTACCAGGTAGTTGGCGTCAGCCTTAGTTCCAGGTAGTTGGCGTCAGCCTGAGTTCCAGGTAGTTGGCGTCAGCCTTAGTACCAGGTAGTTGGCGTCAGCCTTAGTACCAGGTAGTTGGCGTCAGCCTTAGTACCAGGTAGTTGGCGTCAGCCTGAGTACCAGGTAGTTGGCGTCAGCCTGAGTACCAGGTAGTTGGCGTCAGCCTGAGTACCAGGTAGTTGGCGTCAGCCTGAGTACCAGGTAGTTGGCGTCAGCCTGAGTTCCAGGTAGTTGGCGTCAGCCTGAGTTCCAGGTAGTTGGCGTCAGCCTGAGTACCAGGTAGTTGGCGTCAGCCTGAGTACCAGGTAGTTGGCGTCAGCCTGAGTTCCAGGTAGTTGGCGTCAGCCTGAGTTCCAGGTAGTTGGCGTCAGCCTTAGTTCCAGGTAGTTGGCGTCAGCCTTAGTTCCAGGTAGTTGGCGTCAGCCTTAGTTCCAGGTAGTTGGCGTCAGCCTTAGTTCCAGGTAGTTGGCGTCAGCCTTAGTTCCAGGTAGTTGGCGTCAGCCTTAGTTCCAGGTAGTTGGCGTCAGCCTTAGTTCCAGGTAGTTGGCGTCAGCCTTAGTTCCAGGTAGTTGGCGTCAGCCTTAGTTCCAGGTAGTTGGCGTCAGCCTTAGTTCCAGGTAGTTGGCGTCAGCCTTAGTTCCAGGTAGTTGGTGTCAGCCTGAGTTCCAGGTAGTTGGCGTCAGCCTTAGTTCCAGGTAGTTGGCGTCAGCCTTAGTTCCAGGTAGTTGGCGTCAGCCTTAGTTCCAGGTAGTTGGCGTCAGCCTTAGTTCCAGGTAGTTGGCGTCAGCCTTAGTTCCAGGTAGTTGGCGTCAGCCTTAGTTCCAGGTAGTTGGCGTCAGCCTGAGTTCCAGGTAGTTGGCGTCAGCCTGAGTTCCAGGTAGTTGGCGTCAGCCTGAGTTCCAGGTAGTTGGCGTCAGCCTGAGTTCCAGGTAGTTGGTGTCAGCCTGAGTTCCAGGTAGTTGGTGTCAGCCTGAGTTCCAGGTAGTTGGTGTCAGCCTGAGTTCCAGGTAGTTGGTCCAGTTAGGTGGAATGTAAACTATTTAGCTGCTGTGTCATAGTGAGTGAGCAACAGAGTTGTTGAACATGACAGAGACTGTTACAGGCTACCAACAGTTCCCTGTATACAGCCTTCAACCCATGTTGTATGTGTGTGACTACAGTATACTGACATGACTAACCCACGGGTATTAGATAGAACTACATCCTGTTAACAACATGGGTATTACATGGAACTACATCCTGTTAACCACATGGGTATTACATAGAACACAACTACATCCTGTTAACAACATGGGTATTACATAGAACTACATCCTGTTAACAACATGGGTATTACACAACATTACACAACTACACCCTGTTAACAACATGGACATTGAATTGACCATATTTTGTATGCAATATATCCCTTGAGGAAAATGTTCTCTTGAGGAAAACACATTCATGGGATGAGGGATGAGGGGGTGTCCCCTTCGCTAGAGGACGAGCACTGAGGTTCTGCTTGCTGCCCCGTTGGAGGCAAGTGTTTGGCAAGGGATGAAACATTCTCAGCGTGGCCTCAATTCATCCCTCTCTTCTCCTCAGCCAGGTTTGTGTTGACAACTGGAGCAACTAATCCCCTGCTCTTCTGTCGGTGCGGAAGAAAAGCAGAAAGCTTGGCCCTCCACCTTCCTTTCCTTCAGCTCTGATAGATCAGCTTTGCCCTGCCGGCGCTGTCAGGAAACAGGAAACGGGAGCTGGGTGGAAAGTAGAGAGCACAGCTACACAGAAAGGCCAGCTGAACACTGTAATCTGTGATTAGAAAAGAAGCCAGGGACACAGCAGGTGGGGAAAATGACACTGTTTGAACTTTGTATTCAGGTGTTTTCTGGCTTTAACACTGGACACCGTGGGGAACAGGAGACCAGGGGAGAAGAGGATGGAGAGGAGGGAGGAGAGAGATTGAGGGGGAGGAGACCAGGGAGAAGAGGAGGATGGAGAGGAGGGAGGAGAGAGGGAGGGGAGGGGAGGGAGGAGAGAGGGTGGGGGAGGGAGGAGACCAGGGGAGAAGAGGATGGAGAGGAGGGAGGGAAGAAGGGAGGGAGGGAGGGAGGGAGGGAGGGAGGGAGGGGGAGGGAGGGAGGGAGGGAGGGAGGGAGGGAGGGAGGGAGGGAGGGAAGAAGAGAATGGAGGGAGGGAGGGAGGGAGGGAAGAAGAGAATGGAGGGAGGGAGGGAGGGAGGGAGGGAAGAAGGGAGGGAGGGAGGGAGGGAGGGAGGGAGGGAGGGAGGGAGGGAGGGGGGGAGGGAGGGAGGGAGGGAGGGAGGGAGGGAAGAAGAAGAGAATGGAGGGAGGGAGGGAGGGAGGGAGGGAGGGAAGAGAATGGAGGGAGGGAGGGAGGGAGGGAGGGAGGGAGGGAGGGAGGGGAGGGAGGGGGAGGGAGGGAGGATAGAAGAGGATGGAGAGGAGGGAGGGAAGAAGAGAATGGAGAGAAGAAGAGAATGGAGGGAGGGAGGGAGGGAGGGAGGGAGGGAGGGAGGGAGGGAGGGAGGGAGGGAGGGAGGGAGGATAGAAGAGGATGGAGAGGAGGGAGGAAGAAGAGAATGGAGGGAGGGAGGAAGGGAAGAAGAGAATGGAGGGAGGTAGGGAGGGAGGGAGGGAGGAGGGAGGGAGGTAGGGAGGGAGGTGGGAGGGAGGGAGGGAGGGAGGGAGGGAGGGAGGGAGGGAGGGAGGGAGGGAGGGAGGGAGGGAGGGAGGGAGGGAGGGAGGGAGGGAGGGAGTGTAGAAAAGGAGAGAGGGAGGGTAGAAAATGAGAGAGGGAGGGAGGTAGAAAAGGAGAGAGGGAGGGTAGAAAATGAGAGAGGGAGGGTAGAAAAGGAGGGAGGGAGGGAGTAGAAGAGGGAGGGAGTGTAGAAAAGGAGAGAGGGAGGGTAGAAAAGGAGAGAGGGAGGGTAGAAAAGGAAGGAGGGAGGGAGGGAGGGAGGGAGGGAGGGAGGGAGGGAGGGAGGGAGGATAGAGGAGAGGGAGGGAGGGAGGGAGGGAGGGAGGGAGGGAGGGAGGGAGGGAGGGAGGGAGGAGGATAGAAGAGGAGGGAGGAGGATAGGAGGGAGGGAGGAGAGGAGGGCAGAAGAGGAGGAGGGAGGGAGGGAGAAGATGAGGGAGGAGGATAGAAGAGGAGGGAGGGAGGGAGGGAGAGGGAGGGAGGGAGGGAGGGAGGGAGGGAGGGAGGGAGGGAGGGAGGGGGAGGGAGGGAGGGAGGGAGGGAGGGAGGGAGGGTAGAAGATGAGGGAGGGAGGAGAGGAGGATAGAAGAGGAGGGAGGAGGATAGAAGAGAAGGAAGGGAGGAGAAGAGGAGGGAGGGAGGTGTCATGACATTGGCCTCTTTGGGTATAGCAATCCCATCCCCCTAGAAGGGTAGAAGAGGAGGGAGGGAGGGAGGGAGGTAGGGTAGGAGGGAGGGTAGGAGGGTAGGAGGGTGGGTGGGAGGGAGGGAGGGAGGTGTCATGACATTGGCCTCTTTGGGTATAGCAATCCCATCCCCTAGAAGGTTAGAAGAGGAGGGAGGGAGGGAGGGAGGGAGGGAGGGAGGGAGGGAGGGAGGGAGGGAGGGAGGGAAGAGGGAGGGAGGGAGGGAGGAGAGGGAGGAGGAGGATAGAAGAGGAGGGAGGGAGGATAGAAGAGGAGGAAGGGAGGAGAGGAGGGCAGAAGAGAAGGAAGGGAGGAGAGGAGGGAGGGAGGTGTCATGACATTGGCCTCTTTGGGTATAGCAATCCCATCCCCCTCTCCCTGCCTCCTTTAACTAGGCTGCTGTGGTCAGAGGTCGTAAATTCCTGAGAAGACCTCATGGACAGAGAGTAGTTTTTCATGGAGAACAAAGGAAATCCTTCCACCTCACAGAACTTGAGGTCCGAACAAATTTCATGTTCCGGAGAAAGTATAAAAGATGGGTGAAGAATCCTACGAACTGGTCCGTTTGTCACAACTTGGGGAAGCTCATGGGGGACGGTGTGGCCACATTACCATAACACTGTTTATATAATAGTCTCAGATATGAGGTTTACTAATTGTTGTATAGGATGAATGAGTGACTATGATACTGTTTGTATAAATGTGTAATATGATGTTGGACTGTTTAATGAAGAAAAACACAATTCCCTTTTGATTTGAACTAAATCAGAGGACCGCCCCTGAGCCCAGTTAGGGTCAGGCCTCCTGGGACAGCCCCTGAGCCCAGTTAGGGTCAGACCTCCTGGGACAGCCCCTGAGCCCAGTTAGGGTCAGGCCTCCTGGGACAGCCCCTGAGCCCAGTTAGGGTCAGGCCTCCTGGGAGAGCCCAGTTAGGGTCAGGCCTCCTGGGACAGCCCAGTTAGGGTCAGGCCTCCTGGGACAGCCCAGCCCAGTTAGGGTCAGGCCTCCTGGGAGGGCCCAGTCAGGCCTCCTGGGACAGCCCCTGAGCCCAGTTAGGGCCTCAGGCCTCCTGGGACTCCTGGGACAGCCCCTGAGCCCAGTTAGGGTCAGGCCTCCTGGGACAGCCCCTGAGCCCAGTTAGGGTCAGGCCTCCTGGGACAGCCCCTGAGCCCAGTTAGGGTCAGGCCTCCTGGGACAGCCCCTGAGCCCAGTTAGGGTCAGGCCTCCTGGGACAGCCCCTGAGCCCAGTTAGGGTCAGGCCTCCTGGGACAGCCCCTGAGCCCAGTTAGGGTCAGGCCTCCTGGGACAGCCCCTGAGCCCAGTTAGGGTCAGGCCTCCTGGGACAGCCCCTGAGCCCAGTTAGGGTCAGGCCTCCTGGGACAGCCCAGTTAGGGTCAGGCCTCCTGGGACCCAGCCCCCTGAGCCCAGTTAGGGTCAGGCCTCCTGGGACAGCCCAGTTAGGGTCAGGCCTCCTGGGACAGCCCAGCCCAGTTAGGGTCAGGCCTCCTGGGACAGCCCCTGAGCCCAGTTAGGGTCAGGCCTCCTGGGACAGCCCAGTTAGGGTCAGGCCTCCTGGGACCCCTGAGCCCAGTTAGGGTCAGGCCTCCTGGGACCCCAGTTAGGGTCTGGGACAGCCCCTGAGCCCAGTTAGGGTCAGGCCTCCTGGGACAGCCCAGTTAGGGTCAGGCCTCCTGGGACAGCCCCTGAGCCCAGTTAGGGTCAGGCCTCCTGGGACAGCCCCTGAGCCCAGTTAGGGTCAGGCCTCCTGGGACAGCCCCTGAGCCCAGTTAGGGTCAGGCCTCCTGGGACAGCCCCTGAGCCCAGTTAGGGTCAGGCCTCCTGGGACAGCCCCTGAGGGTCAGGGGTCAGGCCTCCTGGGACAGCCCCTGAGCCCAGTTAGGGTCAGGCCTCCTGGGACAGCCCCTGAGCCCAGTTAGGGTCAGGCCTCCTGGGACAGCCCCTGAGCCCAGTTAGGGTCAGGCCTCCTGGGACAGCCCCTGAGCCCAGTTAGGGTCAGGCCTCCTGGGACAGCCCCTGAGCCCAGTTAGGGTCAGGCCTCCTGGGACAGCCCCTGAGCCCAGTTAGGGTCAGGCCTCCTGGGACAGCCCCTGAGCCCAGTTAGGGTCAGGCCTCCTGGGACAGCCCCTGAGCCCAGTTAGGGTCAGGCCTCCTGGGACAGCCCCTGAGCCCAGTTAGGGTCAGGCCTCCTGGGACAGCCCCTGAGCCCAGTTAGGGTCAGGCCTCCTGGGACAGCCCAGTTAGGGTCAGGCCTCCTGGGACAGCCCCTGAGCCCAGTTAGGGTCAGGCCTCCTGGGACAGCCCCTGAGCCCAGTTAGGGTCAGGCCTCCTGGGACAGCCCAGTGGGACAGCCCCTGAGCCCAGTTAGGGTCAGGCCTCCTGGGACAGCCCCTGAGCCCAGTTAGGGTCAGGCCTCCTGGGACAGCCCCTGAGCCCAGTTAGGGTCAGGCCTCCTGGGACAGCCCCTGAGCCCAGTTAGGGTCAGGCCTCCTGGGACAGCCCCTGAGCCCAGTTAGGGTCAGGCCTCCTGGGACAGCCCCTGAGCCCAGTTAGGGTCAGGCCTCCTGGGACAGCCCCTGAGCCCAGTTAGGGTCAGGCCTCCTGGGACAGCCCCTGAGCCCAGTTAGGGTCAGGCCTCCTGGGACAGCCCCTGAGCCCAGTTAGGGTCAGGCCTCCTGGGACAGCCCCTGAGCCCAGTTAGGGTCAGGCCTCCTGGGACAGCCCCTGAGCCCAGTTAGGGTCAGGCCTCCTGGGACAGCCCCTGAGCCCAGTTAGGGTCAGGCCTCCTGGGACAGCCCCTGAGCCCAGTTAGGGTCAGGCCTCCTGGGACAGCCCCTGAGCCCAGTTAGGGTCAGGCCTCCTGGGACAGCCCCTGAGCCCAGTTCAGGGGGACAGGCCTCCTGGGACAGCCCCTGGGACAGCCCAGTTAGGGTCAGGCCTCCTGGGACAGCCCCTGAGCCCAGTTAGGGTCAGGCCTCCTGGGACAGCCTGGGGGTCAGCCTCCTGGGACAGCCCCTGAGCCCAGTTAGGGTCAGGCCTCCTGGGACAGCCCCTGAGCCCAGTTAGGGTCAGGCCTCCTGGGACAGCCCCTGAGCCCAGTTAGGGTCAGGCCTCCTGGGACAGCCCCTGAGCCCAGTTAGGGTCAGGCCTCCTGGGACAGCCCCTGAGCCCAGTTAGGGTCAGGCCTCCTGGGACAGCCCCTGAGCCCAGTTAGGGTCAGGCCTCCTGGGACAGCCCCTGAGCCCAGTTAGGGTCAGGCCTCCTGGGACAGCCCCCAGTTAGGGTCAGGCCTCCTGGGACAGCCCAGCCCAGTTAGGGTCAGGCCTCCTGGGACAGCCCCTGAGCCCAGTTAGGGTCAGGCCTCCTGGGACAGCCCCTGAGCCCAGTTAGGGTCAGGCCTCCTGGGACAGCCCCTGAGCCCAGTTAGGGTCAGGCCTCCTGGGACAGCCCCTGAGCCCAGTTAGGGTCAGCCCCTGGGACAGCCCCTGGGGGTCAGGCCCCTGGGAGCCCAGTTAGGGTCAGGCCTCCTGGGACAGCCCCTGAGCCCAGTTAGGGTCAGGCCTCCTGGGACAGCCCCTGAGCCCAGTTAGGGTCAGGCCTCCTGGGACAGCCCCTGAGCCCAGTTAGGGTCAGGCCTCCTGGGACAGCCCCTGAGCCCAGTTAGGGTCAGGCCTCCTGGGACAGCCCCTGAGCCCAGTTAGGGTCAGGCCTCCTGGGACAGCCCCTGAGCCCAGTTAGGGTCAGGCCTCCTGGGACAGCCCCTGAGCCCAGTTAGGGTCAGGCCTCCTGGGACAGCCCCTGAGCCCAGTTAGGGTCAGGCCTCCTGGGACAGCCCCTGAGCCCAGTTAGGGTCAGGCCTCCTGGGACAGCCCCTGAGCCCAGTTAGGGTCAGGCCTCCTGGGACAGCCCCTGGGACAGCCCCTGAGCCCAGTTAGGGTCAGGCCTCCTGGGACAGCCCCCTGAGCCCAGTTAGGGTCAGGCCTCCTGGGACAGCCCCTGAGCCCAGTTAGGGTCAGGCCTCCTGGGACAGCCCAGTTAGGGTCAGGCCTCCTGGGACAGCCCAGTTAGGGTCAGGCCTCCTGGGACAGCCCAGTTAGGGTCAGGCCTCCTGGGACAGCCCAGTTAGGGTCAGGCCTCCTGGGACAGCCCAGTTAGGGTCAGGCCTCCTGGGACAGCCCCTGGGAGCCCAGTTAGGGTCAGGCCTCCTGGGACAGCCCAGTTAGGGTCAGGCCTCCTGGGACAGCCCAGTTAGGACAGGCCTCCTGGGACAGCCCAGTTAGGGTCAGGCCTCCTGGGACAGCCCAGTTAGCAGGCCTCCTGGGAGCCCAGTTAGGGTCAGGCCTCCTGGGACAGCCCAGTTAGGGTCAGGCCTCCTGGGACAGCCCAGTTAGGGTCAGGCCTCCTGGGACAGCCCCTGAGCCCAGTTAGGGTCAGGCCTCCTGGGACAGCCCAGCCCAGTTAGGGTCAGGCCTCCTGGGACAGCCCAGTTAGGGTCAGGCCTCCTGGGACAGCCCAGTTAGGGTCAGGCCTCCTGGGACAGCCCAGTTAGGGTCAGGCCTCCTGGGACAGCCCAGTTAGGGTCAGGCCTCCTGGGACAGCCCAGTTAGCCCAGTCAGGCCTCCTGGGACAGCCCCTGAGCCCAGTCAGGCCTCCTGGGACAGCCCAGTTAGGGTCAGGCCTCCTGGGACAGCCCAGTTAGGGTCACAGCCTCCTGGGACAGCCCCTGAGCCCAGTTAGGGTCAGGCCTCCTGGGACAGCCCCTGAGCCCAGTTAGGGTCAGGCCTCCTGGGACAGCCCCTGAGCCCTCCTGGGACAGCCCAGTTAGGGTCAGGCCTCCTGGGACAGCCCCTGAGCCCAGTTAGGGTCAGGCCTCCTGGGACAGCCCCTGAGCCCAGTTAGGGTCAGGCCTCCTGGGACAGCCCCTGAGCCCAGTTAGGGTCAGGCCTCCTGGGACAGCCCCTGAGCCCAGTTAGGGTCAGGCCTCCTGGGACAGCCCCTGAGCCCAGTTAGGGTCAGGCCTCCTGGGACAGCCCCTGAGCCCTTTGTTAGGGTCAGGCCTCCTGGGACAGCCCCTGAGCCCAGTTAGGTCTGGTCAGGCCTCCTGGGACAGCCCCCCTTCCCTAATGAGCCCAGTTAGGTCTGGTCAGGCCTCCTGGGACAGCCACCATATTCCAGTATAGGCAGTACAGGCACCATATTCCTGGGACCATATTCAGCCCCACCATATTCCCAGTTAGGGTCAGGCCTCCTGGGACAGCCCCTATTCCTGTAGTGCAGTGATTTGCTCAGGACCCAATCCTGGTGACATGCAGAACTGTGGCTGGGCCCAAAACACATAACGCCCAGTCAACGTAGGCTAGAATTTGTTCTGCGTGAGCAGTTGAACAGCTAGCTTCTTGAATGGAACAGGACCTAGTGAATAAGGGTCAACATCTCAGGTAGACAGCCCCTAAATCCATGGATGTATTACAAAAACAGACCCTTATGTTCAATATTACATCAGCTAGTCTGTAAAACTGGGAGTGTCCTGGTGAATCCATTAATCTAGTGCCTCCTAGTGAGCCCATTAATCTAGTGTCCTGGTGATCTATTAATCTAGTGATCTATTAGTGTCCTAGTGATCTATTAATCTAGTGTCCTGGTGATCTATTAATCTAGTGTCCTGGTGATCTATTAATCTACAACCCCTGAATCATTAATCTAGGCCTCCTGGTGATCTATTAATCTAGCCCTAGTGTCCTGGTGAATCATTAATCTATTAACCTAGTGATCTATTAGTGCCTCCTAGTGAATCCCCTAATCTATTAATCTAGTGTCCTGGTGAATCCCCTAATCTATTAACCTAGTGATCTATTAGTGTCCTAGTTAATCAGGCTATTAATCTATGTCCTGGTGACATTAATCTAGTGTCCTGGTGAATCATTAATCTATTAACCTAGTGATCTAATCAGTGTCCTGGTGAATCATTAATCTATTAACAGCTAGTGTCCTGGTGAATCATTAATCTATTAACCCAGTGATCTATTAGTGTCCTAGTGAATCATTAATCTATTGTCCTGGTGATCTATTAATCTATTAACCTGGTGATCTATTGTCCTAGTGATCTATTAATCAGTGTCCTGGTGATCTATTAATCTAGTGATCCCTAGTGATCTATTAATCTAGTGTCCTAGTGAATCCCCTTAATCTAGTGTCCTGGTGATCTATTAATCTAGCCCTAGTGATCTATTAGTGTCCTAGTGATCTATTAATCTAGTGTCCTAGTGAATCATTAATCTAGTGTCCTGGTGATCTATTAATCTATTAACCTAGTGATCTATTAGTGTCCTAGTGATCTATTAATCTAGTGTCCTAGTGATCTATTAGTGTCCTAGTGAATCATTAATCTAGTGTCCTGGTGATCTATTAATCTATTAACCTAGTGATCTATTAGTGTCCTAGTGATCTATTAATCTAGTGTCCTAGTGATCTATTAGTGTCCTAGTGATCTATTAGTGTCCTGGTGATCTATTAATCTAGTGTCCTGGTGATCTATTAATCTAGTGTCCTAGTGATCTATTAGTGTCCTAGTGATCTATTAATCTAGTTGTCCTGGTGATCTATTAATCTAGTGATCTAGTAATCTAGTGTCCTAGTGATCTATTAATCTAGTGTCCTAGTGATCTATTAATCTAGTGTCCTGGTGATCTATTAATCTATTAACCTAGTGATCTATTAGTGTCCTAGTGATCTATTAATCTAGTGTCCTAGTGATCTATTAATCTATTAACCTAGTGATCTATTAGTGTCCTAGTGATCTATTAATCTAGTGTCCTAGTGATCTATTAATCTAGTGATCTATTAATCTAGTGATCTATTAATCTATTAACCTAGTGATCTATTAGTGTCCTAGTGATCTATTAATCTAGTGTCCTAGTGATCTATTAGTGTCCTAGTGAATCATTAATCTAGTGTCCTGGTGATCTATTAATCTATTAACCTAGTGATCTATTAGTGTCCTAGTGATCTATTAATCTAGTGTCCTGGACCTGATCTATTAATCTATTAATTAGTGATCTATTATGTCCTAGTGATCTATTAATCTAGTGTCCTTAGTGATCTATTCATCTAGTGTCCATGATCTATTAATCTATTAACCTAGTGATCTATTAGTGTCCTAGTGATCTATTAATCTAGTGTCCTAGTGATCTATTAATCTAGTGTCCTAGTGATCTATTAATCTAGTGTCCTAGTGATCTATTGATCTATTAATCTAGTGATCTATTAATCTATTAATCTATTAATCTAGTGATCTATTAATCTATTAATCTAGTGATCTAGTGATCTAGTAATCTAGTAATCTAGTAATCTACTGATCTATTGATCTATTGATCTATTGATCTATTGATCTATTGATCCATTAATCTAGTGCGCCATTAATCTAGTGAACCATTAATCTAGTGATCTATTCATCTAGTGATCTATTCATCTAGTGATCTATTCATCTAGTGATCTATTCATTTAGTGATCTATTCATTTAGTGATCCATTAATCTAGTGATCCATTCATCTAGTGATCTATTCATCTAGTGATCCATTAATCTAGTGATCTATTAATCTAGTGTCCTAGTGATTTATTAATCTAGTAATCTATTAATCTATTGACCTAGTGATCTATTAGTCTAGTGATCTATTAATCTAGTGATCTATTAATCTAGTGATCTATTAATCTAGTGATCCATTTTTCTAGTGATCCATTAATCTAGTGATCCATTAATCTAGTGTCCTATTCATCTAGTGATCTATTGATCTAGTGTCCTAGTGATCTATTAATCTAGTGTCCTATTAATCTATTAATCTATTGTCCTATTAATCTATTAATCTATTAATCTAGGGTCCTATTAATCTAGTAATCCTATTAATCTAGTGATCTATTAATCTAGTGATCTATTGATCTAGTGTCCTAGTGATCTATTAATCTAGTGTCTAGTGATCTATTAATCTAGTGATCTATTAATCTAGTGTCCTATTAATCTAGTGTCCTATTAATCTAGTAATCCTATTAATCTAGGGACCTATTAATCTAGTGATCTATTAATCTAGTGTCCTAGTGATCTATTAATCTAGTGTCCTAGTGATATATTAATCTAGTGTCCTATTAATCTGGTGTCCTATTAATCTAGTGTCCTATTAATCTAGTGTCCTATTAATCTAGTGTCCTATTAATCTAGGGTCCTATTAATCTAGGGTCCTATTAATCTAGTGATCTATTGATATAGTGTCCTAGTGATCTATTAATCTAGTGTCCAGTGATCTATTAATCTAGTGTCCTATTAATCTGGGGTCCTATTAATCTAGGGTCCTATTAATCTAGTAATCTATTGATATAGTGTCCTAGTGATCTAGTGATCTATTAATCTATTAATCTAGTGATCTATTAATCTAGTGTCCTATTAATCTAGTGTCCTATCTATTAATCTAGTGTCCTATTAATCTAGTGTCCTATTAATCTATTAATCTATTAACCTAGTGTCCTATTAATCTAGTGATCCTATTAATCCAGTGATCCAGTGATCTATTGATCTAGTGATATAGTGATATATTGATCTAGTGATCTATTAATCTATTAACCTAGTGATCTATTAGTGTCCTAGTGATCTATTAATCTAGTGTCCTAGTGATCTATTAATCTATTAACCTAGTGATCTATTGTCCTAGTGATCTATTAATCTATTAACCTAGTGATCTATTGTCCTAGTGATCTATTAATCTATTGTCCTAGTGATCTATTAATCTAGTGTCCTAGTGATCTATTAATCTAGTGTCCTAGTGATCTATTAATCTAGTGATCTAGTGATCTATTGATCTATTGATCTATTAATCTAGTGATCTATTAATCTATTAATCTATTAATCTATTAATCTAGTGATTAATCTATTAATCTATTGATCTAGTAATCTAGTAATCTAGTAATCTATTGATCTATTGATCTATTGATCTAGTGATCCATTAATCTAGTGATCCATTAATCTAGTGATCCATTAATCTAGTGATCTATTCATCTAGTGATCTATTCATCTAGTGATCTATTCATCTAGTGATCTATTAATCTAGTGATCTATTCATCTAGTGATCTATTCATCTAGTGATCTATTCATCTAGTGATCTATTAATCTAGTGTCCTAGTGATCTATTGATCTATTGATCTATTAATCTAGTGATCTATTAATCTATTAATCTATTAATCTAGTGATCTATTAATCTATTAATCTATTGATCTATTGATCTATTGATCTAGTAATCTAGTAATCTAGTAATCTAGTAATCTAGTGATCTATTGATCTATTGATCTATTGATCTAGTGCGCCATTAATCTAGTGCGCCATTAATCTAGTGATCCATTAATCTAGTGATCCATTAATCTAGTGATCCATTAATCTAGTGATCCATTAATCTAGTGATCTATTCATTTAGTGATCTATTAATCTAGTGTCCAGTGATCTATTAATCTAGTGATCCTATTTTTCTAGTGTCCTATTAATCTAGTGTCCTATTAATCTAGTGATCTATTGATCTAGTGATCTATTGATCTATTAACCTAGTGATCTATTAGTGTCCTAGTGTCCTATTAATCTAGTGTCCTATTAATCTAGTGTCCTATTAATCTAGGGTCCTATTAATCTAGGGTCCTATTAATCTAGGGTCCTATTAATCTAGGGTCCTATTAATCTAGTGATCTAGTGATATAGTGTCCAGTGATCTATTAATCTAGTGTCTAGGGTCCTATTAATCTAGGGTCCTATTAATCTAGGGTCCTATTAATCTAGGGTCCTATTAATCTAGGGACCTATTAATCTAGTGATCTATTGATATAGTGTCCTAGTGATCTATTAATCTAGTGTCCAGTGATCTATTAATCTAGTGTCCTATTAATCTAGTGTCCTATTAATCTAGTGTCCTATTAATCTAGGGTCCTATTAATCTAGGGTCCTATTAATCTAGTGTCCTATTAATCTAGTGATCTATTGATAAGTGTCCTAGTGATCTATTAATCTAGTGTCCAGTGATCTATTAATCTAGTGTCCTATTAATCTGGGGTCCTATTAATCTAGGGTCCTATTAATCTAGTAATCTATTGATATAGTGTCCTAGTGATATATTAATCTATTAATCTAGTGTCCTATTAATCTAGTGTCCTATTAATCTAGTGTCCTATTAATCTAGTGTCCTATTAATCTAGGTCCTATTAATCTAGTGTCCTATTAATCTAGTGTCCTATTAATCTAGGGTCCTAGTAATCCAGTGATCCAGTGATATATTGATCTAGTGATCTATTGATCTATTGATTTGCTAAAACCTAGATGTGCACCTTTATAAAAGCTTTTCTAATTAAAATGTTATTTTGTCAAATGAAATCAATACGATACGATGATATAACATTCATGGCAGGTCAGATTAACCGCTGAGCTGTTGGTGAAGCAGCAGTTCCACGTTCCCACGGCAACCGAGACTATATATAACCAACCCACATGGTACAGCTGGTGAATGTTAAGTGGTGTGTGTGTGTGTGTGTGTGAAGCAGAGCCTAAAGGTAAGTAGCTCGAGGATAACGAGGTGTGACCACTCACACTGCACAAGTCACAATATCAAATCAGTTATTTAATCCAAACCAACTGTTAAAGGTAATCACCCCCAAAAAAATATATATATAAAAAAAATAAAGGGGAGACGATCTCTAAAACACGGAATGTGATTTCAAAGAGACGATTACTGACGAGACAAACCCACTGAGCAAGGCTCTTTAGTCTCTCTCTTCCATGTCAGAGCGCTTTACCTTAATTAGTCAAATCATTTACACGTGTCTTCATTTCTTAGATTGACTTTGTAACTCACAGCTTTTTCAGATTCACTCCTGCACCTCTTCTTTAGCTTCTGGCATCCTTACATGTACAGATAATGACACTACAGTATTCAGGAGTCAGAGATAATGATACTACAGTATTCAGGAGTCAGAGATAATGATACTACAGTATTCAGGAGTCACAGATAATGACACTACAGTACAGTCGAACAGGAGTCACAGATAATGACACTACAGTACAGTTGATCAGGAGTCACAGATAAGTATGACAGATAATGACACTACAGTATTCAGGAGTCAGATGACTACAGTATCAGGAGTCACAGATAATGACAAAACAGTGACAGATACAGTATTCAGGAGTCACAGATAATGACACTACAGTACAGATCATTACAGTAACAGGAGTCACAGATAATGACAAAACAGTATTCAGGAGTCACAGATAATGACATTACATTATTGGTCTAAAAGGAGTCACAGATAATGACACTACAGTATTCAGGAGTCACAGATAATGACATTACAGTATAGTCAAACAGGAGTCACAGACAATGACACTACAGTATTCAGGAGTCACAGACAATGACACTACAGTATTCAGGAGTCACAGATAATGACACTACAGTATTCAGGAGTCACAGACAATGACACTACAATATTCAGGAGTCACAGATAATGACACTACAGTATTCAGGAGTCACAGATAATGATACTACATTCAGGAGTCACAGATAATGATACTACAGTATTCAGGAGTCACAGATAATGATATTACAGTACTGGTCTAACAGGAGTCCCAGGCAGTGGAGGGAATAAGAGGTAAATCTCATCTCTGTTATGGCCTTGTAGACGTGTGTTATCTACAGTGTGAAAGCATGAGTGTATAGTGTACATAACCAGATGTGCTAAAACATAGATAATGTATAGTATAGTGTATAGTGTACATAACCAGATGTGCTAAAACATAGATAATGTATAGTAGTGTATAGTGTACATAACCAGATGTGCTAAAACATAGATAATGTATAACAGTGTATAGTGTACATAACCAGATATAGATAATGACATTACAGTAGTCACATATAATGTATAGTATAGTGTATAGTGTATATAACCATATGTGCTAAAACATTCACCACGAGACAGCAGTTTCCCTGATGAAAACCTACCTGAGCTCCTTGGGATCGAAGACCAGTTTGACGTCGTTCACGATGGTGGGGACGTATCTCAATGCTGCACCCTGGACAAAACAAAACGATTAGGATTATCCCTGATCTTAAAGGTTTGAATATTAGATGACCAACTGGGTAACAGCCCTGACCCTCACTAGAATGTTGAAAATGTTAACTAGAATATCACAATATTTTGTATGACAGGATGTGTCATTATGCTTGTCAAGAGCCATCAGTCGTTATGCTTGTCTAGACACATCAGTCGTTATGCTTGTCTAGACACATCAGTCGTTATGCTTGTCTAGACACATCAGTCGTTATGCTTGTCTAGACACATCAGTCGTTATGCTTGTCTAGACACATCAGTCATATGCTTGTCTAGAGTCATTATGCTTGTCTAGAGTCGTTATGCTTGTCTAGAGTCATCAGTCGTTATGCTTGTCTAGAGTCATCAGTAATTAGGAGGGAGGGAGGGAGGGAGGGAGGGAGGGAGGGAGGGAGGGAGGGAGGGAGGGAGGGAGGGAGGGAGGGAGGGAGGGAGGGAGGGAGGGAGGGAGGGAGGGAGGGGAGGGAGGGAGGGAGGGAGGGAGGGAGGGAGGGAGGGAGGGATATCAGAAAATACCTTGAGGAGGAGCTAAAGAGGAAGAACGCAGAGAAGCCCCGGGACACAGAACAGGTCAGAGAGCACAAGAGAGAGCGAGAGAGATACGTCGGGACACAGAACAGGTCAGAGAGAGAACACAGACATAGATAACAGTTGCAGAAGAAATACATATGAACACAGAGGGGAGGGAGGCACATGGAGAGATCTATTCAGATAGACAATTAATAAAGAGGGGAACAACACACAGACAACAATAGGACAAAAGTACCTTTTGTACTTTAACTATTTACACATTGTTATAACACTACATATGACATTTCACTTGCTTTGGCAATGTAAACATACAGTACCAGTCAAAAGTCTGGACACATATACTTATTCCAGGTTGTTTTTTTAAAAACTATTTTCTACATTGTGGAATAATAAGTGAAAACTATGAAATAACACATATGGAATCATGTAGTAAACAAAAAAGTGTTAATTATACAAATCAAAATATAGTGTATATTTCAAATAGCCACCCTTTGCCTTGATGACAGCTTTGCACACTCTTGGCATTCTCTCAACCAGCTTCATGAGGTAGTCACCTGGAATGCATTTCCATTAACAGGTGTGCCTTGTTAAAAGTTATTTTGTGGAATTTCTTTCCTTTCTTAATGCGTTTGAGCCAATCAGTTGTGTTGTGTTGTGACAAGGCATGGGTGGTACACAGAAGATAGCCCTATTTGGTAAAAGAACAGCTCAAATAAGCAAAGACAAACGACAGTCCATTACTTTAAGACATGAAGGCCAGTCAATTTTGGGAAATTTTCAAGAACTTTGAACGTTTCTTCAAATGACAAAAACCATCAAGCGCTGTGATTAAACTGGCTCTCATGAAGACCGCCACAGGAAAGGAAGACCCAGAATTACCTCTGCTGCAGAGGACAAGTTCATTAGAGTTAACTGCACCTCAGATTGCAGCCCAAATAAATGCTTCAGAGTTAAAGTAACAGACACATCTCAACATCAACTGTTCAGAGACTGCTTGGATATGAACTACTACTTTGAAGCATCTAAATTCTAAAATATTTAAGTTTAACACCGTTTTTAGTTACTACATGATTCCATGTGTGCTATTTCATAGTTTTGATGTCTTCACTATTATTCTACAAAAATATAGAAAAAACATTGAAGGTTGTACAATGAAGGTTTGAAGGTTGTGCAATGTAACAGGAATATATACTTAAGGATGCCACCCGTTAGATAAAATACGTAATGGTTCCGTATCTCACTGAAAGAAGAGATGTTTTGTTTTCAAAAATGATAGTTTCTGGAAATTGACCATATTAATGACCCAAGGCTCATATTTCTGTGTCATTATGTTATAATTAAGTCTGTGATTTGATAGAGCAGTCTGACTGTGGCAGCAGCAGCAGCTCGTAAGCATTCATTCAAACTTTACTGCGTTTGCCAACAGCTCTTAGCCATGCTTGATGCACAGAGCTGTTATGACTTCAACCCTATCAACTCCTAAGATTAGGCTGGCAATACTAAAGTGCCTATTAGAACATCCAATAGTGAAAGGTATATGAAATACAAATGGTATAGAGAGAAATAGTCCTATAATTCCCATAATAACTACAACCTAAAACTTTTTACCTGGGAATATTGAAGACTCATGTTGAAAGGAACCAACAACTGTACATACAGTGCCTTTGCGAAAGTATTCGGCCCCCTTGAACTTTGCGACCTTTTGCCACATTTCAGGCTTTAAACATAAAGATATAAAACTGTATTTTTTGTGAAGAATAAACAACAAGTGGGACACAATCATGAAGTGGAACGACATTTATTAGATATTTCAAACTTTTTTAACAAATCAAAAACTGAAAAATTGGGCGTGCAAAATTATTCAGCCCCTTTACTTTCAGTGCAGCAAACTCTCTCCAGAAGTTCAGTGAGGATCTCTGAATGATCCAATGTTGACCTAAATGACTAATGATGATAAATACAATCCACCTGTGTGTAATCAAGTCTCCGTATAAATGCACCTGCACTGTGATAGTCTCAGAGGTCCGTTAAAAGCGCAGAGAGCATCATGAAGAACAAGGAACACACCAGGCAGGTCCGAGATACTGTTGTGAAGAAGTTTAAAGCTGGATTTGGATACAAAAAGATTTCCCAAGCTTTAAACATCCCAAGGAGCACTGTGCAAGCGATAATATTGAAATGGAAGGAGTATCAGACCACTGCAAATCTACCAAGACCTGGCCGTCCCTCTAAACTTTCAGCTCATACAAGGAGAAGACTGATCAGAGATGCAGCCAAGAGGCCCATGATCACTCTGGATGAACTGCAGAGATCTACAGCTGAGGTGGGAGACTCTGTCCATAGGACAACAATCAGTCGTATATTGCACAAATCTGGCCTTTATGGAAGAGTGGCAAGAAGAAAGCCATTTCTTAAAGATATCCATAAAAAGTGTAGTTTAAAGTTTGCCACAAGCCACCTGGGAGACACACCAAACATGTGGAAGAAGGTGCTCTGGTCAGATGAAACCAAAATTGAACTTTTTGGCAACAATGCAAAACGTTATGTTTGGTGTAAAAGCAACACAGCTCATCACCCTGAACACACCATCCCCACTGTCAAACATGGTGGTGGCAGCATCATGGTTTGGGCCTGCTTTTCTTCAGCAGGGACAGGGAAGATGGTTAAAATTGATGGGAAGATGGATGGAGCCAAATACAGGACCATTCTGGAAGAAAACCTGATGGAATCTGCAAAAGACCTGAGACTGGGACGGAGATTTGTTTTCCAACAAGACAATGATCCAAAACATAAAGCAAAATCTACAATGGAATTGTTCAAAAATAAACATATCCAGGTGTTAGAATGGCCAAGTCAAAGTCCAGACCTGAATCCAATCGAGAATCTGTGGAAAGAACTGAAAACTGCTGTTCACAAATGCTCTCCATCCAACCTCACTGAGCTCGAGTTGTTTTGCAAGGAGGAATGGGAAAAAATGTCAGTCTCTCGATGTGCAAAACTGATAGAGACATACCCCAAGCGACTTACAGCTGTAATCGCAGCAAAAGGTGGCGCTACAAAGTATTAACTTAAGGGGGCTGAATAATTTTGCACGCCCAATTTTTCAGTTTTTGATTTGTTAAAAAAGTTTGAAATGTGGCAAAAGGTTGCAAAGTTCAAGGGGGCCGAATACTTTCGCAAGGCACTGTATGTTCTCATGTTCTGAGCAAGGAACTGAAACGTTAGCTTTCTTACATGGCACATATTGCACTTTTACTTTCTTCTCCAAAACATTGTTTTTGCATTATTTAAACCAAATTGAACATGTTTCATTATTTATTTGAGACTAAATAGATTTTATTTATGTATTATATTAAGTTAAAATAAAAGTGTTCATTGAGTATTGTTGTAATTGTCATTATTACAAATATATAGATTTAAAAAATAAATAAAAAATATAAGGCCAATTAATCGGTATTGGCTTTTTTTTGGTCCTCCAATAATCTATCGGTGTTGAAAAATCATAATTGGTCGACCTCTACTATAGACACATAGTGGACATGAGATGGGAACTAGAGACTGATATACACATGGAAACACAAAAGGCATCACTCTGAAGCAGAGCCAGAATATATGATTGATGTCCTACCTTCACCATGCCTGTGTTCTCAGAGTTGATGTTCATCATGTCATTGAAGGAAGTGAAGAGATTCCTCAAGGACTCCATGAAGTCTGCTTCTCCTTTGTTCTCATACAGTCTGGGGAGAGAGGAGAGACGGATGGACGGACGGAGGGAGTTAGGAGGGAGAAGAGGAGAGATGGATGGATGGAGAGGAGAGATGGATGGATGGAGGGAGGGAGAAGAGGAGAGATGGATGGAGGGAGGGAGAAGAGGAGAGATGGATGGAGGGAGGGGAGAGGAGAGACAGATGGACGAACGTAGGAGGGAGAGGAGAGATGGATGAGAGATGGATGGATGGAGATAGGAGGGAGAAGAGGAGAGAGAGGAGAGATGGATGGACGGGAGGAGGGAGGTAGGAGGGAGAAGAGGAGAGATGGATGGAGGGAGAAGAGGAGAGAGAGGAGAGACGGATGGACGGATGGATGGAGTTAGGAGGGAGAAGAGGAGAGATGGATGGATGGATGGATGGATGGAGAGGAGAGGGAGGGAGGGAGGGAGGGAGGGAGGGAGGGAGGGAGGGAGGGAGGGAGGGAGGGAGGGAGGGATGGGGGAGGGAGGGATGGAGGGGGGAGGGAGGGGGAGGGAGGGAGGAGGGAGGTAGGGGGATGGAGGGAGAAGAGGGAGAAGAGGAGAGACGGATGGGATGGACGGAGGGAGGTAGGAAGGAGAGAGGAGAGAAGGATGGATAGAGGGAGAGAGGGATGGATAGAGGGAGAGGAGAGAGGGATAGAGGGAGAGATGGATGTAGGGAGAGGAGAGAGGGATGGGGAGAAAACAGATGGTGGGAAGAGGGATAAGAGGAGAGAGGGGAGGTAGAAGAGAATTTAGGAAGAGAGTGGGAGAGAGAGAGGAGTGGAGATTGAAAGGGAGGAGAGGAGAGAGGGGTGGTAGGAGAGAATGAGGAAGAGAGTGGGAGAGAGAGAGGAGTGGAGAGAGAAAGGGAGGAGAGGAGAAAATTAAAACCGATGATTTAGAGACCTTTCATGAAGTCCCTCCACACACAGAGACGTGCTGTTAGCTCACACAGAGATGTAAACAGGCCCCCTGTAGCCGGATGCCAGTAGGCCACTTCTCTGTCATTGTTATATCACAGTTCTCTACCCATCAAACCAGGGCCCACTGACTGTAGGCTCAGCATGGGTTCTCCATGCAAATACCAAACAAGACCAAAATACCTTGAACATAGCTGATCATCGTTAGCATCTAAAACAAGCGGGCTACTCCAGCCTGTCTCCTTCCAGCGCCAAAAGCAGGGAAAACAACGGCAAGTCCTGGCATACCAAAAGACGTATATTAATTAATTAATTAGCATATTCATCTGGAATACTTTACGCAGGGGGAAGAACAGTTCATGTTCTGTGATTTATTGATGCGATGCGATCGCCAGGTACAAGGCTTTGTAACTGTTTTATAATGAAGGAATCAGGCCAGACGAGGTGTGGTATATGGCCATTATACCACGGCTAAGGGCTGTTGTTACCCATGACACCATGCGGAGGGCCTGGACACATCCCTTAGCTGTGGTATTAGCTGTGGTATACTGGCCATATATCACAAACCAGCCTTATTGCTGTTATAAACTGGTTACCAACCTAACCATATCCTAACCATATCACGTCGAGCATTGGCTACACAGTGGGAAATGGTTCAACTCTGAGACTGTCGATCCCTACAGAATAAGAGCAAATCTTAGACACGAATTACTAGTCTGCAGCTAGACATGATGTCAACCTGGGATGTGATGACTGACAACCGCCGAAACAACTATTCTATGAGAACATTTCTGATTGGTACTCTGAAGTATCCATTCTAACCATGAAAGACTCTGAAGTATCCATTCTAACCGTGAAAGACTCTGAAGTATCCATTCTAACCATGAAAGACTCTGAAGTATCCATTCTAACCATGAGACTCTGAAGTATCCATTCTAACCATGAAAGACTCTGAAGTATCCATTCTAACCATGAAAGACTCTGAAGTATCATTCTAACCATGAAAGATTTTAATTATTATAATTTATCAACTGTGTCAGACTGTTTTGTCTTTCCATTTTCCAGTGAAAGACCACTTCCCAGTCCACACCCACTTCCAGTCCACACCCACTTTCCTTTGTCCACCATTCTAACGGTTTAGCCCACTCTGGAACATCATCATTTCCTTGTAACCAGATCTACTGTTGTTTGTTTATGCATTTCTGTGATTGTAAATAAGATTAAGATAATTGGTTTATGGATGACTCATAGAAACACTGGGTTCGTGCAGATAACAACCATTTACAAAGTTTGGAATGAGACATTTTAAAATTCATTAATTTAAATACTAACTGATCAGATGTTAAAATATCTGAAGAGTTATAATTTATACATTTGTAATCTGAATATTTTCCTTGGTTTCCACACCCTGACTTCCCAGTTAATTACATTTACATGATTAGTATAATCACGTAATAATAATTACAGAGAATTGATTTGATTAAATACCAGTCTTCACTTTTAATGATGCCAAAGATCTACAGTATGGAGGAATTTCTGTGATTGTAAATAAGTGATTAAGATAATTGGTTTATGGATGACTCATAGTGAACACTGGGTTCGTGCAGATAACCAGTTTTACGTATGGAGGAATCTGGACTGTAACAGTTAGTATGGAGACAGAATCTGGACTGTAATAGTTAGTATGGAAGAATCTAACTGTAATCAGATGTTCAAATATGGAAGAGTTATAAGAATCTGGACTGTAACAGTTAGTATGGAGCCCCGACAGAATCTGGACTGTAACATTAGTATAATCAGAATCTGGACTGTAATAGTTACAGAGAAATCTGGACTGTAACAGTTTGTATGGAGGCAGAATCTGGACTGTAATAGTTAGTATGGAGGAATCTGGACTGTAACAGTTTGTATGGAGGGAGACAGAATCTGGACTGTAATAGTTAGTATGGAGACAGAATCTGGACTGTAATGGAGGCAGAATCTGGACTGTAACAGTTAGTATGGAGGCAGAATCTGGACTGTAATAGTTTGTATGGAGGCAGAATCTGGACTGTAACAGTTAGTATGGAGGCAGAATCTGGACTGTAACAGTTTGTATGGAGGCAGAATCTGGACTGTAACAGTTTGTATGGAGGCAGAACCTGGACTGTAATAGTTAGTATGGAGGCAGAATCTGGACTGTAATAGTTTGTATGGAGGCAGAATCTGGACTGTAACAGTTTGTATGGAGACAGAATCTGGACTGTAATAGTTTGTATGGAGGCAGAATCTGGACTGTAATAGTTTGTATGGAGGCAGAATCTGGACTGTAATAGTTAGTATGGAGGAGAACTGGACTGTAATAGTTAGTATGGAGACAGAATCTGGACTGTAATAGTTTGTATGGAGGCAGAATCTGGACTGTAACAGTTTGTATGGAGACAGAATCTGGACTGTAATAGTTAGTATGGAGGAATCTGGACTGTAATAGTTAGTATGGAGGCAGAATCTGGACTGTAATAGTTTGTATGGAGACAGAATCTGGACTGTAATAGTTAATATGGAGGAGAATCTGGACTGTAATAGTTAGTATGGAGACAGAATCTGGACTGTAATAGTTAGTATGGAGACAGAATCTGGACTGTAACAGTTAGTATGGAGACAGAATCTGGACTGTAACAGTTAGTATGGAGGCAGAATCTGGACTGTAACAGTTAGTATGGAGGCAGAATCTGGACTGTAACAGTTAGTATGGAGGCAGAATCTGGACTGTAACAGTTAGTATGGAGGCAGAATCTGGACTGTAATAGTTAGTATGGAGGCAGAATCTGGACTGTAACAGTTAGTATGGAGGCAGAATCTGGACTGTAACAGTTAGTATGGAGGCAGAATCTGGACTGTAACAGTTAGTATGGAGGCAGAATCTGGACTGTAACAGTTAGTATGGAGGCAGAATCTGGACTGTAACAGTTAGTATGGAGGCAGAATCTGGACTGTAATAGTTAGTATGGAGGCAGAATCTGGACTGTAACAGTTTGTATGGAGGCAGAATCTGGACTGTAACAGTTTGTATGGAGACAGAATCTGGACTGTAACAGTTTGTATGGAGACAGAATCTGGACTGTAACAGTTTGTATGGAGACAGAATCTGGACTGTAACAGTTAGTATGGAGGCAGAACCTGGACTGTAACAGTTAGTATGGAGGCAGAACCTGGACTGTAACAGTTAGTATGGAGGCAGAACCTGGACTGTAACAGTTAGTATGGAGGCAGAACCTGGACTGTAACAGTTTGTATGGAGGCAGAACCTGGACTGTAACAGTTAGTATGGAGGCAGAACCTGGACTGTAACAGTTTGTATGGAGGCAGAACCTGGACTGTAACAGTTAGTATGGAGGCAGAACCTGGACTGTAATAGTTTGTATGGAGGCAGAACCTGGACTGTAACAGTTTGTATGGAGGCAGAACCTGGACTGTAACAGTTTGTATGGAGGCAGAATCTGGACTGTAATAGTTAGTATGGAGGCAG
>NW_024608619.1:35000-70176 GCF_018296145.1 Oncorhynchus tshawytscha | reverse complement strand
CAGTACAGGGAGGGAGGGAGGGATACCCAGTACAGGGAGGGGAGGGAGGGATACAGTGTACAGGGAGGGAGGGAGGAGGGATACCCAGTAAAGGGAGGGAGCGATACCCAGTACAGGGAGGGAGGGTACCCAGTACAGGGAGGAGGGAGGGATACCCAGTACAGGGAGGGAGGGAGGGATACCCAGTACAGGGAGGGAGGGAGGGATACAGGGAGGAGGGAGGGAGTACAGGGAGGGAGGGAGGGATACCCAGTACAGGGAGGGAGAGAGGGAGGGGGAGGGAGGGATACCCAGTACAGGGAGGGAGTGAGGGATACCCAGTACAGGGAGGGAGGGAGGGGAGGGATACCCAGTACAGGGAGGGAGGGAGTGATACCCAGTACAGGGGGAGGGAGGTAGGGATACCCAGTACAGGGAGGGAGGGAGGGATACCCAGTACAGGGAGGGAGGGAGGGATACCCAGTAAAGGGAGGGAGGGAGGGATACCCAGTACAGGGAGGGGGGGAGGGATACCCAGTACAGGGAGGGAGGGAGGGATACCCAGTACAGGGAGGCAGGGAAGGATACCCAGTACAGGGAGGGGAGGGATACAGGGAGGAGGAGGGATACCAGTACAGGGAGGGAGGGAGGGAGGGAGGGATACCCAGTACAGGGAGGGAGGGAGGGATACCCAGTACAGGGAGGGAGGGAGGGATACCCAGTACAGGGAGGGGGGGAGGGATACCCAGTAAAGGGAGGGAGGGAGGGAGGGAGGGAGGGAGGGAGGGAGGGAGGGAGGGGAGGGAGGGAGGGAGGGAGGGAGGGAGGGAGGGAGGGAGGGAGGGAGGGAGGGAGGGAGGGGGATACCCAGTACAGGGAGGGAGGGAGGGATACCCAGTACAGGGACGGACGGACAGACGGGAGGGAGGGTTACGGACGGACGGACGGGGAGGCGGACGGGAGGAAGGGGACGGAGAGATAGACAGAGTATTAGACAGAGTATTAGACAGAGGTAGACAGAGGGGTAGACAGAGTATTAGACATAGTATTAGACAGAGTATTAGACAGAGTATTAGACAGAGGGGAGGGGTAGACAGAGGGGTAGACAGAGTATTAGACAGAGTATTAGACAGAGTGTAGTGATATGATTAATAGATTTTATGAGCCTTTCCTCTGCCAATGATTTCTCACTTGTGGCTGGGTACAGGAGGAAGAGGGTTGGGTACAGGGGGAAGAGGGTTGGGTACAGGGGGAAGAGGGTTGGGTACAGGGGGAAGAGGGTTGGGTACAGGGGGAAGAGGGCTGGGTATAGGGGGAAGAGGGCTGGGTACAGGGGGAAGAGGGCTGGGTACAGGGGGAAGAGGGTTGGGTACAGGGGGAAGAGGGTTGGGTACAGGGGAAGAGGGTTGGGTACAGGGGGAAGAGGGTTGGGTACAGGGGGAAGAGGGCTGGGTATAGGGGGAAGAGGCCTGGGTACAGGGGAAGAGGGTTGGGTACAGGGGGAAGAGGGCTGGGTACAGGGGGAAGAGGGTTGGGTACAGGGGGAAGAGGGTTGGGTACAGGGGGAAGAGGGTTGGGTACAGGGGAAGAGGGCTGGGTACAGGGGGAAGAGGGCTGGGTACAGGGGGAAGAGGGTTGGGTACAGGGGGAAGAGGGTTGGGTACAGGGGGAAGAGGGTTGGGTACAGGGGGAAGAGGGCTGGGTACAGGGGGAAGAGGGCTGGGTACAGGGGGAAGAGGGCTGGGTACAGGGGGAAGAGGGCTGGGTACAGGGGGAAGAGGGCTGGGTACAGGGGAAGAGGGCTGGTTACAGGGGGAAGAGGGTTGGGTACAGGGGGAAGAGGGTTGGGTACAGGGGGAAGAGGGCTGGGTACAGGGGGAAGATGGATGGGTACAGGGGGAAGAGGAATGGGGCAGTGCGAACTCTTCAATTGAATTAAGAGGCACCGGCCTGAGCAGGGGACAACAACTTCATTTTGGGGTGAGTGGCTGTTATGACCTGCTGGGAGGTCCTGTTTATTTGAAACAAAAACAATCTAAACCAGTCACAGTGTAATAATGTCCACCTTGCTCTGGTCCTGGAATTCAATTTATTCAATTAGGTTGTATTGGTCGCATGCGGTACCATCTAACAATACACAACAGTGGTCTGCGTGTGAGAGCTTGAGAGATGCAGTCTGCGTGTGAGAACTTGAGAGTTGCAGTCTGCGTGTGAGAACTTGAATGGATAAATGTGAAACATCATTCTGGAACTCATTACACTACTACTAATCGGGTAAACACCGAAAAATACATTTGACCAGTCATGCTTATCGCTCTATAGGTTAATTTGCATAATTTAGTGGAATAAAATGTGCCTTGTGTTTATATTCCTTAGTCATCGTGTATCTTATTTATCACATGCGCAGAACATAATGAAACTAGTTTGAGGAGCAGCTCCAGAGACTAGATTGAGGAGCAGCACCAGAGTCTAGTTTGAGGAGCAGCTCCAGAGACTAGTTTGAGGAGCAGAGACTAGTTTGAGGAGCAGCACCAGAGACTAGTTTGAGGAGCAGCTCCAGAGACTAGTTTGAGGAGCAGCTCCAGAGACTAGTTTGAGGAGCAGACACTAGTTTGAGGAGCAGCTTCAGAGACTAGTTTGAGAAGCAGATCCAGAGACTAGTTTGAGGAGTAGCTCCAGAGACTAGTTTGAGGAGTAGATCCAGAGACTAGTTTGAGGAGCAGCTCCAGACACTAGTTTGAGGAGCAGCTCCAGACACTAGTTTGAGGAGCAGCTCCAGACACTAGTTTGAGGAGCAGCTCCAGACACTAGTTTGAGGAGCAGCTTCAGAGACTAGTTTGAGAAGCAGATCCAGAGACTAGTTTGAGGAGCAGAGACTAGTTTGAGGAGCAGCTCCAGAGACTAGTTTGAGGAGAGGCTCCAGAGACTAGTTTGAGGAGCAGAGACTAGTTTGAGGAGTAGAGACTAGTTTGAGGAGCAGAGACTAGTTTGAGGAGCAGCTCCAGAGACTAGTTTGAGGAGCAGCTCCAGACACTAGTTTGAGGAGCAGCTCCAGAGACTAGTTTGAGGAGCAGCACCAGAGACTAGTTTGAGGAGCAGCTCCAGAGACTAGTTTGAGGAGCAGCACCAGAGACTAGTTTGAGGAGCAGAGACTAGTTTGAGGAGCAGCTCCAGAGACTAGTTTGAGGAGCAGAGACTAGTTTGAGGAGCAGCTCCAGAGACTAGTTTGAGGAGAGGCTCCAGAGACTAGTTTGAGGAGCAGAGACTAGTTTGAGGAGCAGCTCCAGAGACTAGTTTGAGGAGAGGCTCCAGAGACTAGTTTGAGGAGCAGAGACTAGTTTGAGGAGAGGCTCCAGAGACTAGTTTGAGGAGCAGAGACTCGTTTGAGGAGCAGGTTATCCTACCACCTGTCAGAAAGCGTGAGAGCAGCTCCTCAGAAAGCTGGTACAGGAAAGAAACATGCTTTTAGAAACCAAGTCATTGTACAATAGATAGCTATTCTAAATTAAAATGTTTTGTTAACTGTTTTGATTGCCATGTAACCTACACAACACTACACTAAACCACACTACACTACACTACATTACACTACATCACACTACACTACACTACACTACATCACATCACACTACACTACACTACACTACACTACACTACATCACACTACACTACACTACATCACACTACACTACACTACACTACACTACACTACATCAAACTACACTACACTACATCACACTACACTACACCACACAACACTACACTACATTACACTACATCACACCACACTACACTACACTACACTACACTACATCACACTACACTACACTACACTACATCACACTACACTACACTACATCACACTACACTACACTACACTACACTACATCACACTACACTACACTACATCACACTACACTACATCACACTACACTACACCACACTACACTACACTACATTACACTACATCACACTACACTACACTACACACCACTACATCACACTACACTACACTACACTACACTACATCACACTTCACTACAATACATCACACTACACTACACTACATCATAGTACACTACATCACACTACACTACACCACACTACACTACACTACACTCCACTCCACTACATCACACTACACTACACTACATCACACTACACTACACTACAATACATCATACTACACTACATCACACTACACTACACTACATCACACTACACTACATCACACTACACTACACCACACTACACTACACTACACTACACTACACTACACTACACTACACTACACTACATCACACTACACTACACTACATCATACTACACTACACTACACTACACTACACTACACTACACTACACTACACTACACAACCCTACCTCATAATACACTACACTACACTACATCATACTACAAAAAACTACACTACGTCATACTACACTACACTACACTAGACTACTCTACACTACACTACCCTACACTACATCACACTACATCATACTACACTACACTACACAACAATACATCATACTAAACTACACTACACTAAACTACACTGCACTACATCATACTACACTACCCTACACTACACTACCCTACACTACATCACACTACACTACATCATACTACACTACACTACACTACCCTACACTACATTGCACTACACTACACTACATCATACTACACTGCACTACATCATACTACACTACACTACACCATACTACCATACACTACACTACACTACATCACACTACACGACACGACACTACCCTAAGTCATACTACACTACACTACCCTACACTACCCTACACTACACTACAGCACACCACATGACACTACACTACATCATACTACACTACATCACACTACACTACACTACATCATACTACACTACACTACACTACACTACACTACACTACACTACACTACACAACCCTACCTCATAATACACTACACTACACTACATCATACTACAAAAACGACACTAAGTCATACTACACTACACTACACTAGACTACTCTACACTACACTACCCTACACTACATCACACTACATCATACTACACTACACTACACAACAATACATCATACTAAACTACACTACACTAAACTACACTGCACTACATCATACTACACTACCCTACACTACACTACCCTACACTACACCACACCACACTACATCATACTACACTACCCTACCCTACACTACACTATTACACTATCCTACACTACCCTACCCTACACTACACTAGATCATACTACACCACACTACACTACACCACATCAAACTGCACCACACTACACAATACTACACTACACTACATCATAATACACTACACTACATCACACCATACTACACCATACCATACTACACCACACTACACTACATCAAGCTACACTACACAACACTACATCAAACTACACTACAGTACACTCCACTACATCATACTACACTACACTACAATACACTACACCACATCATACTACACTACCCTACCCTACACTATTACACTATCCTAGATTATTACACTATCCTACACGATACTACATCATACTACATCAAACTACACTACACTGCACCACATCAAACTGCACCACACTACACAATACTACACTGCACTACATCATACTACAGTACACCACACCATACTACACTACAACATACACTACACTACCCTACCCTACACTGCACTATTACACTATCCTACACTACATAATACTACACCATACTACACTACACCATACTACACTACACCATACTACACTACACTACCCTACCCTACACTACGCTACACTATACCATACTACACTACATTATACTACACTACCCTACCCTACACTACACTACACTACACTACACTACATCAAACTACACTACAACACACCACACTACACTACACCACATCATACTACACCACACTACAATATACTACATCATACAACACTACACCACACAACACTACATCATACTACACTACACTACACTACCCTACACTACACTATTACACTATCCTAGACTATTACACTATCCTACACAACACTACATCATACTACACTACAACACCACTACATCATACTACACTACCCTACTCTATACAATTACACTATCCTAGACTATTACACTATCCTACACAACACTACATCATACTACACTACATGACATCATACTACACCACACAACACTATCCTACACTACACTACATCATACTACACTATGGCATACTACACTACACGACACTACACTACGTCATACTACACCACACAACACTATACTACACTATACTACATCATACTACACTACACCATACTACACTACACTACATCATACTAAACTACACTACATCATACTACACTGCACTATATCAGACTACACTACACTAAACTACATCATACTACACTACACTGCATCATAGTACACTACATCATACGAAACTACACTACATCATTCTACACTACATCATACTACACTACATCACACTACACTACACTACATCACACTACATCACACTACACTACACTACATTACCCTACATCACATTACACTACACTACACTACATTAAACTACACTACACTACCCTACATCATACTACACTACACTACATCAGACTACACTACACTACACTAAATTATCTACACTACATCAGACTACACTACACTACACCATACTACACTACACTATGTCATACTACACTACACTACACTGCACTACATCATACTACACTACACTACATCATACTACACTACACTATGTCATACTACACTGCACTACATCATACTACACTACACTACATTATACTACCCTACACTACACCATACTACCATACACTTCACTACCCTACATCATACTATATACTACACTACATCATACTACACTACACAACACTACATCATACTACACTACACTACATCATACTACACTACACTACACTATATCACACTACACTACCATACATCATACTACACTACACCACACTACACTACCCTACATCATACTACCATACACTACATCATACTACACTACACTACAGCATACTACACTACACTACACTACAGTACATCATACTACACTACACTACACTACACTGCACTACATCATACTATACTACACTACACTACATCATACTACACTACACTACACTACATCATACTACACTACATCACACCACCCTACACTACACTACATCACACTACACTACATCATACTACACTACACCACACTACATCACACTACACTACATCATACTACACTACATCACACCACCCTGCAATACACTACATCACACTACACTACATCATACTACACTACACCACACCACACTACATCACACTTACATTTACATCATACTTACACTGCATCACACCACCCTACACTACACTTTTTTACATCATACTACACTGCATCATACTGCTTACACTGCACCACACTACATCACACTACACCACATCACACTGCACTGCACCACACCACACTACATCACACTACACTACATCATACTACACTACATCATACTACACTTACACTTACACTTACACTGCATCATACTACACTGCACTTACATCATACTATACTGCATGCGTCACACTGCACTACACCGCACTTCATTTTACACACTACACCATACTGCCCTACACTACACCATACTACCATACACTACATCATACTACCCTACACTGCATCATACTACACTGTACTACGCTGCATCATACTACACTGTATCATACTACACTACACTGCACTGCATCATACTACACTACACCACACTGCATCACACTTACACTTACATCATACTACACTACATCACACCGCCTATACTTATACTTACACCACACCACTTTACATCACACTTACACTTACATCATACTACACTACATCACACCACCCTACATTTACACTTACATCATACTACACTACATCATACTTACATTTACACTACACCACACTACATCACACTCACACCACATCATACTACACTGCACCACACCACACTACATCACACTTACTTACATCATACTACATACATCATACTACACTTACACTACACTACATCATACTACACTACACTACATCATATTTACACTTACACTACATCACACTTACACTACACCGCACTAATTTTTTACACACTGCACCATACTGCCCTACACTACACCATACTACCATGCACTACATCATATTTACATTGTACTACACTACATCATACTACACTATATCATACTACACTACACTACACTACATCATACTACACTTACACTACACTGCACTACACTACACTACACTACATCTCCTCTCCTCTCTTCCTCTCCTCTCTCCTCTCCTCTCTCTCTCCTCTCCTCTCCTCTCCTCTCCTCTCCTCTCCTCTCTCCTCTCTCCTCTCCTCTCCTCTCCTCTCCTCTCTCTCTCATCTCTCTTCTCCATCCCTTTCTCTCTCATCTCTCCTCTCCATTCCCCTCTTCCTCAATCTCTCTTACTCAGTAATTGCTACTGTTGGTGAAAACCCATCCATTTCCAATCCTAATTAGTGGCTCTTAACAAAGTCCCACCAGCTGTCTGTGAATGGAACTTACACACCCCCCCACATACACACAGTCACACACACAGTCACCCACACACACACACACACGCACACACACACACACACACACACACACACGCGTGCACACACACACAAACACACACACACACATGCGCGCGCACACATTCACACACACAGCAACCAGGACATCCAATAGACTCCTAGCCAGCCACAAAGAGATTCAGCTCATAAATGAATTTTTTTTTAATTTCCCTTAATGAGGTGGTAGGAATATGATTACCTTGTCATCCAATTATATTACGGCCGTTCACTCAGTCACCCTGTCACTCAGTCACCCTGTCACCGTCACTCAGTCACCCTGTCGTAATGTCATCCCATTATACTATGACCATTATACTACGACCGTCCACTCAGTCACCCTGTCACTCAGTCACTCAGTCACCCTGTCACTCAGTCACTTAGTCACCCTGTCACTCAGTCACCCTCTCTATCCCCTCCCTCTCTCGCCTCTCCTCTCCATCCCTCTCTCCTCTCATCCCTCTCTCCTTCCTCTCTCTCCCTCCCTCTCTCTCTCTCCTCTCCATCCCTATCTCCTCTCCCTCCCTCTCTCCTCTATCCCTCTCCCTCTCTCCTCTCCATCCCTCTTTCTCTCTCTCTCTCCTCTCCACCCCTCCCTCCTCTCCATCCCTCCCTCCCTCTCTATCCCCTCCTCTCTCCTCTCTGTCTCACTCTCTCTGTCTCTCTCTCTCTCTCTCTCTCTCTCTCTGTCTCTGTCTCTGTCTCTCTCTCTGTCTCTCTCAATTCAATTCAATTCAAGGGCTTTATTGGCATGGGAAACATGTGTTAACATTGCCAAAGCAAGTGAGGTAGACAACATCTCTCTCTCTCTCTCTCTCTCTCTCTCTCTCTTTCTCTCTTTCTCTGAGAAATGGAGTTTGCCCAATTCCGATCTCTTTATTGGAGTTGAAGAAGAAGGAGAGAAACCAATAAAAAAAACACGTTTGTTCACATCACTGCCGATGGAAATCCACAATCTCAATTCAAAAGTCGATCTCAATGCTTTAATTCTAAATGTCAGAATAAATCCAGTCAGATAAACAATAACAACATTCAATCACGTAATTAACCGTTCTGAAGGATAACTCTCAATAGCATGCTTGGACTAGAGCATCTTCTCCTATTAAAAATCTAACAGGGTCCAGACCACTTGATTTATTCCTGTTTGGTGAAATGGCATCAGCCACCTTTACATGGTGTGTGTTTCTACGTGTTATCTGGGAAGGGGCGACCTATCATGTCCCAGTGCAGAGAGAGAGGCCATGTTCCAAATTGCATCATATACATCTACATAGTGCACTACTTTTGACCAGAGCCCTGTGGGGAGTGGGACAGTCAGGAAGGGAGTGGGACAGTCAGAGGGGGACTGGGACAGTCGGAGGGGGACTGGGACAGTCAGGGAGGGAGTGGGGCAGTCAGAGAGGGAGTGGGACAGTCATGGAGGGAGTGGGACAGTTAGGGAGGGAGTGGGACAGTCAGAGGGGGAGTGGGACAGTCAGAGGGGGAGTGGGACAGTCAGAGTGGGAGTGGGACAGACAGAGGGGAGGGGAGTGGGACAGTCAGAGGGGAGTAGGACAGTCAGAGAGGGAGTGGGACAGTCAGAGAGGGAGTGGGACAGTCAGAGTGGGAGAGGGACAGACAGAGGGGGAGTGGGACAGTCAGAGGGGGAGTGGGACACTCAGAGTGGGAGTGGGACAGACAGAGGGGGAGTGGGACAGCCAAAAGCCAAAGTTAGATGACATTGAAACGTTGTCCAATGTCCCACTCCTCATCCTAATCCTCATCCCACTCCTCATCCCACTCCTCATCCTAATCCTCATTCCACTCCTCATCCCACTCCTCATCCCAATCCTCATCCCACTCCTCATCCCACTCCTCATCATACTCCTCATCCCAATCCTCATCCCACTCCCTCATTCCACTCCTCATCCCACTCCTCATCCTAATCCTCATTCCACTCCTCATCCCACTCCTCATCCTAATCCTCATTCCACTCCTCATCCCACTCCTCATCCCACTCCTCATCACACTCCTCATCCCAATCCTCATCCCTACCTCATCCCACTCCTCATCATACTCCTCATCCCAATCCTCATCCCACTCCTCATTCCACTCCTCATCCCACTCCTCATTCCAATCCTCATCTCACTCCTCATCCCAATCCTCATCCCACTCCTCATTCCACTCCTCATCCCACTCCTCATCCCACTCCTCATCACACTCCTCATCCCACTCCTCATTCCACTCCTCATCCCACTCCTCATCCCACTCCTCATTCCACTCCTCATCCCACTCCTCATTCCACTCCTCATTCCACTCCTCATCCCACTCCTCATTCCACTCCTCATCCCACTCCTCATCACACTCCTCATCATAATCCTCATCTCCGCATCCTACTCCTCATCCTAATCCTCATCTCCTCATCCTACTCCTCATCCTAATCCTCATTCCACTCCTCATCCCACTCCTCATCCCAATCCTCATCCCACTCCTCATCACACTCCTCATCCCACTCCTCATCCCACTCCTCATCCCAATACTCATCCCACTCCTTATCCCACTCCTCATCACACTCCTCATCCCAATCCTCATCCCACTCCTCATCCCACTCCCCTCTGCTCCTCTACCCCCTCCCTACCCCTCTCCTCTCCCCCTCCCCGCTACCCCTCTCCTCTCCCCCTCCCCTCTGCCCCCTCCCTCTACCCCTCTCCTCTCCCCCTCCCCTCTACGCCTCTCTATCCCCCCTCCCCTCTGCCCCTCTCCTCTCCCCCTCCCCTCTACCCCTCTCCTCTCCCCCTCCCCTCTGCCCTCTCCTCTACCCCCTCCCCTCTGCGCCTCTCCTATCCCCCTCCCCTCTACCCCTCTCCTCTCCTCTCCCCCTCCCCTCTGCCCCTCTCCTCTCCCCCTCCCCCTCTACCCCCTCTCCTCTACCCCCTCCCCTCTACACCTCTCCTATCCCCCTCCCCTCTACCCCTCTCCTCTCCCCCATCCCCTCTACCCCCTCTCCTCCCCCTCCCCTCTGCCCTTCTCGGTGTGTGTGTGAGATCAGCAGTAGTATCTGAGGTAGAGGCTATAGGGTCTGGTTTAAACTGTCTCTTAGCAATCATCTCCATGAGGGAGAAAGAACAGTGTTGCTTCCAACCCATCACACCTCATCTAACCTGCTTGATGTAGCCAGCTGCTCCCCACTCACACACACACACACACTCTCACGTACACACACACACACACACACTCTCACATACACACACACACACACACACACACACACACACACTCTCACATACACACACACACACACACACACACACACACACTCTCACATACACACACACACACACACACACACACACACACACACACACACACACACACATACACACACTCTCACGTACACACACACACACACACACACTCTCACATACACACACACACACACACACTCTCACGTACACACACACACACACTCTCACTCACTCTCACACACACACACACACACACACACACACACACACACACACACACACACACACACACACTCTCACGTACACACACACACACACCACACACACTCTCACTCACTCTCACACACTCACTCACTCACTCTCTCTCACACAAACACGCTCTCACACACACACACACACACTCTCTCTCTCTCTAAATCTCTCTCCCTCCCTCTTTCTCTCTCTCTCTCCTCTCTCTCTAATCTCTCTCTCTCTCCTCCCTCCCTCTTTATCTCTCTTAAATCTCTCTCTCTCCCTCCCTAAAAATTTCTCTCTCCCTCTCCCCCTCTCTCTCTCTCTCTCTCTCTCCCTCTCCTCCTCTCTCTCTCTCTCTCTCACACACACACCCTATAAGAGCTCTCTCCTCTCTATACGTTCTATGACTCAAACATGAATAATTCCACATCCTGTCTAAATGAATCTTGTTCCAGGAGGTGATCAGACGTCTCGTGACAAGATGTCTGCTTCAAACAGCCACAAATCCACGATTGATGTTCAAACACTTGATAAGTCAATTTGAAAAAGTGCCGAAAAAACTTCAGGTGTTCATTTTTCACAGCAGAGAGCTGTCGTTTTCAGGCCAGAGCAAATTGGAAAGGTTTGCTGAGTTATTAATTTAAATTTAGGCTTTAATTTGTCTCCACTGCATTTTTTACTTACCTCCAAGATGGTCCCCTATTCCCTATGTAGTGCACTACATGGTCCCCTATTCCCTATGTAGTGCACTACATGGCCCCCTATTCCCTATGTAGTGCACTACATGGTCCCCTATTCCCTATGTAGTGCACTACATGGTCCCTATTCCTATGTAGTGCACTACATGGCCCCTATTCTATGTAGTGCGCTACATGGTCCCCTATTCCTATGTAGTGCACTACATGGCCCCTATTCCCTATGTAGTGCGCTACATGGCCCTATTCCTATGTAGTGCACTACATGGCCCCCTATTCCCTATGTAGTACACTACATGGCCCCCTATTCCCTATGTAGTACACTACATGGCCCCTATTCCCTATTCCCTATGTAGTACACTACATGGCCCCCTATTCCCCCTATTCCCTATGTAGTACACTACATGGCCCTATTCCCTATGTAGTACACTACATGGCCCCTATTCCCTATATAGTACACTACATGGCCCCCTATTCCCTATGTAGTACACTACATGGCCCCCTATTCCCTATGTAGTGCACTACATGGCCCCCTATTCCTATGTAGTGCACTACATGGTCCACTATTCCCTATGTAGTGCACTACATGGCCCCTATTCCCTATGTAGTGCACTACATGGTCCCCTATTCCCTATGTAGTGCACTACATGGCCCCTATTCCCTATGTATTGCACTACATGGCCCCTATTCCTATGTAGTGAACCACATGGCCCCCTATTCCTATGTAGTACACTACATGGCCCCCTATTCCCTATGTAGTACACTACATGGCCCCTATTCCCTATGTAGTAGTGCACTACATGGCCCCTATTCCCTATGTAGTACACTACATGGCCCCTATTCCCCTATTCCCTATGTAGTACACAACATGGCCCCTATTCCCCTATTCCCTATGTAGTACACTACATGGCCCCCTATTCCCTATGTAGTACACTTACATGGCCCCTATTCCCTATGTAGTACATTACATGGCCCCTATTCCCTATGTAGTACACTACATGGCCCCCTATTCCTATGTAGTACACTACATTGCCCCTATTCCCTATGTAGTACACTACATGGCCCTATTCCTATGTAGTGCACTACATGGCCCCCTATTCCTATGTAGTACACTACATGGCCCCCTATTCCTATGTAGTGCACTACATGGCCCCTATTCCTATGTAGTACACTACATGGCCCCCTATTCCCTATGTAGTACACTACATGGCCCCTATTCCCTATGTAGTACACTACATGGCCCCCTATTCCTATGTAGTAATTACATGGCCCCCTATTCCCTATGTAGTACACTACATGGCCCCTATTCCCTATGTAGTACACTACATTGCCCCTATTCCTATGTAGTACTACATGGCCCTATTCCTATGTAGTGCACTACATGGCTCCCTATTCCTATGTAGTACACTACATGGCCCCCTATTCCCTATGTAGTGCACTACATGGCCCCTATTCCTATGTAGTACACTACATGGCCCTATTCCCTATGTAGTACACTACATGGCCCCCTATTCCCTATGTAGTGCACTACATGGCCCCCTATTCCCTATGTAGTGCACTACATGGCCCCTATTCCTATGTAGTACATTACATGGCCCTATTCCCTATGTAGTGCAATTACATGGCCCCTATTCCCTATGTAGTGCTACATGGCCCCTATTCCTATGTAGTGCACTACATGGCCCCTATTCCTATGTAGAGCACTACATGGCCCCTATTCCCTATGTAGTGCTACATGGCCCCTATTCCTTATGTAGTGCACTACATGGCCCCCTTTCCTATGTAGTGCACTACATGGCCCCCTATTCCTATGTAGTGCACTACATGGCCCCTATTCACTATGTAGTGCACTACATGGCCCCTATTCCCTATGTAGTGCACTACATGGCCCCCTATTCACTATGTAGTGCACTACATGGACCCCTATTCCTATGTAGTGCACTACATGGCCCCCTATTCCCTATGTAGTGCACTACATGGTCCCCTATTCCTATTTAGTGCACTACATGGCTCCCTATTCCCTATGTAGTGCACTACATGGCCCCTATTCCCTATGTAGTGCACTACATGGCCCCCTATTCACTATATAGTGCTACATGGCCCCCTATTCACTATATAGTGCACTACATGGCCCCCTATTCACTATGTAGTGCACTACATGGCCCCCTATTCACTATATAGTGCACTACAAGGCCCCCTATTCACTATGTAGTGCTACATGGCCCCTATTCACTATGTAGTGCACTACATGGCCCCCTATTCACTATATGGTGCACTACATGAACCCCTTTTCCATATATAGTGCACTACATGGCCCCTATTCCCTATATAGTGCACTACATGGCCCCCTATTCACTATATAATGCAGTACATGGCCCCCTATTCCCTATATAGTGCACGACATGGTCCCCTATTCCCTATATAGTGCACTACTTTAGACCAGGGTGCACTATGTAGGGAATAGGGTGAAATATGGGATGCAGTTTTAGTCTATTCTTTATATATTCCCATTTCATCTGACTGGCTGGCTGACTAACTGACTGACTGTATTCTCCCATCTGACTGGCTGGCTGACTGACTGACTGTATTCCCCCATCTGACTGACTGGCTGACTGACTGACTGACTGTATTCTCCCATCTGACTGGCTGGCTGACTGACTGACTGTATTCCCCATCTGACTGACTGGCTGACTGACTGTATTCCCCCATCTGACTGACTGGCTGACTGACTGTATTCTCCCATCTGACTGACTGGCTGACTGACTGTATTCCCCATCTGACTGACTGGCTGACTGACTGTATTCTCCCATCTGACTGACTGGCTGACTGACTGTATTCCCCATCTGACTGACTTGCTGACTGACCGTATTCCCCATCTGACTGACTGGCTGACTGTATATTCCCCATCTGACTGGCTGACTGACTGTATTCCCCATCTGACTGACTGGCTGACTGACTGTATTCTCCCATCTGACTGGCTGACTGACTGTATTCCCCATCTGACTGACTGGCTGACTGACTGTATTCTCCCATCTGACTGGCTGGCTGACTGACTGTATTCCTCCATCTGACTGACTGGCTGACTGACTGTATTCCCCCATCTGACTGACTGACTGACTGACTGTATTCTCCCATCTGACTGGCTGGCTGACTGACTGACTGTATTCCCCATCTGACTGACTGGCTGACTGACTGTATTCCCCCATCTGACTGACTGGCTGACTGACTGTATTCTCCCATCTGACTGACTGGCTGACTGACTGTATTCCCCATCTGACTGACTGGCTGACTGACTGTATTCTCCCATCTGACTGACTGGCTGACTGACTGTATTCCCCATCTGACTGACTTGCTGACTGACCGTATTCCCCCATCTGACTGACTGGCTGACTGTATATTCCCCCATCTGACTGGCTGACTGACTGTATTCCCCATCTGACTGACTGGCTGACTGACTGTATTCTCCCATCTGACTGGCTGACTGACTGTATTCCCCATCTGACTGACTGGCTGACTGACTGTATTCCCCCATCTGACTGACTGACTGACTGACTGTATTCTCCCGTCTGACTGGCTGACTGACTGTATTACCCCATCTGACTGACTGGCTGACTGACTGTATTCCTCCATCTGACTGACTGGCTGACTGACTGTATTCTCCCATCTGACTGACTGGCTGACTGACTGTATTCTCCCATCTGACTGGCTGACTGACTGTATTCCCCATCTGACTGACTGGCTGACTGACTGTATTATCCCATCTGACTGACTGGCTGACTGACTGTATTCTCCCATCTGACTGACTGGCTGACTGACTGTATTCTCCCATCTGACTGACTGGCTGACTGACTGTATTCCCCATCTGACTGACTGGCTGACTGACTGTATTCCCCATCTGACTGACTGGCTGACTGACTGTATTCCCCCATCTGACTGACTGGCTGACTGACTGTATTCCCCATCTGACTGACTGGCTGACTGACTGTATTCTCCCATCTGACTGACTGGCTGACTGACTGTATTCTCCCATCTGACTGGCTGACTGACTGTATTCCCCATCTGACTGACTGGCTGACTGACTGTATTATCCCATCTGACTGACTGGCTGACTGACTGTATTCTCCCATCTGACTGACTGGCTGACTGACTGTATTCTCCCATCTGACTGACTGGCTGACTGACTGTATTCCCCATCTGACTGACTGGCTGACTGACTGTATTCCCCATCTGACTGACTGGCTGACTGACTGTATTCCCCATCTGACTGACTGGCTGACTGACTGTATTCCCCATCTGACTGACTGGCTGACTGACTGTATTCCCCATCTGACTGACTGACTGACTGTATTCCCCATCTGACTGACTAGCTGACTGACTGACTGACTGTATTCCCCATCTGACTGACTGGCTGACTGACTGTATTCCCCATCTGACTGACTGGCTGACTGACTGTATTCTCCCATCTGACTGACTGGCTGACTGACTGTATTCTCCCATCTGAATGGCTGGCTGACTGACTGTATTCCCCATCTGACTGACTGGCTGACTGGATTTTCCCATCTGACTGGCTGACTGACTGTATTCCCCATCTGACTGACTGGCTGACTGACTGTATTCTCCCGTCTGACTGGCTGACTGACTGTATTACCCCATCTGACTGACTGGCTGACTGACTGTATTCTCCCATCTGACTTGCTGGCTGACTGACTGTATTCCTCCATCTGACTGACTGGCTGACTGACTGTATTCCTCCATCTGACTGACTGGCTGACTGACTGTATTCTCCCATCTGACTGGCTGACTGACTGTATTCCCCCATCTGACTGACTGGCTGACTGACTGTATTATCCCATCTGACTGACTGACTGACGGACTGTATTCCCCCATCAGACTGGCTGACTGACTGTATTCCCCCATCTGACTGACTGGCTGACTGACTGTATTATCCCATCTGACTGACTGACTGACTGTATTCCCCCATCAGACTGGCTGACTGACTGTATTCCCCCATCTGACTGACTGGCTGACTGGCTGACTGACTGTATTCCCCCTTCTGACTGACTGACTGACTGCTCCACCAGGCCATGTCTGTCTTCTGATGGGACCTGCTCCCCCAGGCCCTGCCTGTCTTCTGATGGGACCTGCTCCACCAGGCCCTGTCTGTCATCTGATTGGACCTGCTCCACCAGGCCCTATCTGTCTTCTGATGGTACCTGCTCCACCAGGCCCTGTCTGTCTTCTGATGGGACCTGCTCCCCAGGCCCTGCCTGTCTTCTGATGGGACCTGCTCCACCAGGCCCTGTCTGTCATCTGATGGGACCTGCTCCACCAGGCCCTATCTGTCTTCTGATGGTACCTGCTCCACCAGGCCCTGTCTGTCTTCTGATGGGACCTGCTCCACCAGGCCCTGTCTGTCTTCTGATGGGACCTGCTCCACCAGGCTTTGTCTGTCTTCTGATAGGACCTGCTCCACCAGGCCCTGTCTGTCTTCTGATGGGACCTGCTCCACCAGTGCACTATATAGGGAATGGGGCTCTGGTCTAATGTAGTGCACTATGTAGGGAATAGGGCTCTCGTCTAAAGTAGTGCACTATATAGGGAAAAGGGCTCTGGTCTAAAGTAGTGCACTATATAGGGAAAAGGGCTCTGGTCTAAAGTAGTGCACTATATAGGGAAAAGGGCTCTGGTCTAAAGTAGTGCACTATATAGGGAAAAGGGCTCTGGACTAAAGTAGTGTACTACATAAGGAATAGGGTATCATATGGGAGACAACCAAGGTAAACGGAGGAGTCTGAGACAACCAGGAGGAGCCGATGTGTCTGGCTCTTCCCTTCTGGTTGACTTATTTCTCATTCCCTCTCCTTTGCTCGGCATGCCGTGAAATGGTTTTTCTGTAGGCCATTACCCAGAGAGGAGGCTGGGCAGCAGGCTGGGTTTGGGGCCCTAGCTGTCGTGTCCCTCTCCTCGCTCTCTCTAGTCTACTATCAGTGAGTGGGTTAATACAAGCAGTAGCAGGAGACCACCATGTTACGCTTCACATCCCACCGTGAGAGAGAGGGGATGGAGGAAGGGAGAGAGGAGTAGAGGGGATGGAGAGAGAGGAAGAGAGGGATGGAGAGAGAGAGAGAGGAAGAGAGAGAGAGAGAGAGAGAGAGAGAAAGAGAGAGAGAGAGAGAGAGAGAAAGAGAGGGGATGGAAGGACAGAGATAGAGAGAGGGAGACTGACTATGTGCAGACTCAGTGAGCATAGCCTTGCTATTGAGAAAGGCCGCCGTAGGCAGACATGGCTCTCAAGAGAAGACAGGCTATGTGCTCACTGCCCACAAAATGAGGTGGAACCTGCCATACTGATATCACAACCTTCTGGGATGATACCTTCCGTACTGATATCACAACATCTATTGACCTTCCATACTGATATCACAACATCTATTGACCTTCCATACTGATATCACAACATCTATTGACCTTCCCTAATATCTATCTATATCACTTAAGGTTATTGGTTAAAAGTTTTGTGACTTCAGTCAAAGATTGAATGACTCACTACTGTAATATCTAATGCAAAATAAACACATGAAGGCATAACTGACTGTGTGAATTCAACAGTCATTTGTATTGGTGGTGACCAACATTTCAGGTTTCACATTACACTCGCCCAGTACGCACACACCGCAGGTCCCCCCCGTGCCCCCAGACATGCCTGTGCTGTGTTGGGGCATCTGCAGTGAAAGGTTCTCCAGTGAATAATGTAAGTTATACCTTATTAAATTTAACACGTAGAGTTTCAACCTAACGCGTCTACACGACTACCACAAACACTCGATAATTCCCAGACCGGTTGCTGTACACGCACACAAACACACACACACGTGCACACACGCATGCACACACACGCACGCACACACACAGACACACACTGTCGGGGGTCGACGGTCAGATAGAGTTTTTTTCATTTATTTTCTTCATGCTCTAATGAACACGGGGCTAATTTCAGCGTTGAGGGAGGAAACTTGTGTGGAGCAACTAAAATGCCCAGGGTAGAAAGGAAGAACCAGTGGACCCTCTCTATAGCAACTCAAATGCCCCAGGTAGTAAGGAAGAACCAGTGGACCCTCTCTAATGCCCCGGGTAGAAAGGAAGAACCAGTGGACCCTCTCTAATGCCCCGGGTAGAAAGGAAGAACCAGTGGACCCTCTCTATAGCAACTCAAATGCCCCTGGTAGAAACAAAGAACCAGTGGACCCTCTCTATAGCAACTCAAATGCCCCAGCTAGAAAGGAAGAACCAGTGGACCCTCTCTATAGCAACTCAAATGCCCCGGGTAGAAAAGAAGAACCAGTGGACCCTCTCTATAGCAACTCAAATGCCCCTGGTAGAAAGGAAGAACCAGTGGACCCTCTCTAATGCCCCGGGTAGAAAGGAAGAACCAGTGGACCCTCTCTATAGCAACTCAAATGCCCCAGGTAGAAAGGATGAACCAGTGGACCCTCTCTATAGCAACTCAAATGCCCCGGGTAGAAAGGAAGAACCAGTGGACCCTCTCTATAGCAACTCAAATGCCCCGGGTAGAAAGGAAGAACCAGTGGACCCTCTCTATAGCAACTCAAATGCCCCGGGTAGAAAAGAAGAACCAGTGGACCCTCTCTATAGCAACTCAAATGCCCCTGGTAGAAAGGATGAACCAGTGGACCCTCTCTATAGCAACTCAAATGCCCCGCCCACCTAAGGATCCGTCTTTTCCATTCCATCTATTTCCTGTGTTTAAGAGGGGAAAATACACTTGTCATTGAAACTTTGCTGGATTGGTTTGCTTTCATTTGGCTCCTGTCACTCTGTCATACTATTTATACCCTTAACACTCTTCACACTCCTCATACTCTTCATACCCTTCATACTCTTCATACCCTTCATACCCTTCATACCCATTCATACCCTTCATACCCTTCATACCCTTCATACCCTTCACACTCCTCATACTCTTCATACCCTTCATACTCTTCATACCCTTCATACCCTTCATACCCATTCATACCCTTCATACTCTTCATACCCTTCATACCCTTCATACCCATTCATACCCTTCATACCCTTCATACTCTTCATACCCTTCATACCCTTCACACTCCTCATACTCTTCATACCCTTCATACTCTTCATACCCTTCATACCCTTCATACCCATTCATACCCTTCATACCCTTCATACCCTTCCCTCTTGCTTGTGCCTGTCGTTTTCCCCGTTAATGTTCAGACTGCAGAAATGTTTTTAAAGACCTGTCAAACACACAACCTGATAATGGCTAAAATGGGCTTTCCGTTGCACCTACTAGAACTATACGGACATAGGCAAGCATAGTGGTTAGAGTGTAGGGGCGGGAGGTAGCCTAGTGGTTAGAGTGTAGGGGAGGCAGGTAACCTAGTGGTTAGAGTGTAGGGGCGGCAGGTAGCCTAGTGGTTAGAGTGTAGGGGCGGCAGGTAACCTAGTGGTTAGAGTGTAGGGGCGGGAGGTAGCCTAGTTGTTAGAGTGTAGGGGCGGCAGGTAACCTAGTGGTTAGAGGGGAGGCAGGTAGTCTAGTGGTTAGAGTGTATGGGCGGCAGGTAACCTAGTGGTTAGAGTGTAGGGGCGGTAGATAGCATAGTGGTTAGAGTGTAGGGGCGGGAGGTAGCCTAGTGGTTAGAGTGTAGGGGAGGCAGGTAACCTAGTGGTTAGAGTGTAGGGGACGCAGGTAGCCTATGGGTTAGAGTGTAGGGGCGGCAGGTAGCCTAGTGGTTAGAGGGGAGGCAGGTAGCCTAGTGGTTAGAGTGTAGAGGAGGCAGGTAACCTAGTGGTTGGAGTGTAGGGGCGGCAGGTAACATAATGGTTAGATTGTAGGGGGAGGAAGGTAACCTAGTGGTTAGAGTGTAGGGGCGGCAGGTAACCTAGTGGTTAGAGTGGAGGGAAGGCAGGTAGTCTAGTGGTTAGAGTGTAGGGGAGGCAGGTAACCTAGTGGTTAGAGGGGAGGCAGGTAGTCTAGTGGTCAGAGTGTAGGGACGGCAGGTAACCTAGTGGTTCGAGTGTAGGGGCGGTAGATAGCATAGTGGTTAGAGTGTAGGGGAGGCAGGTAACATAGTGGTTAGAGTGTAGAGGAGGCAGGTAACCTAGTGGTTGGAGTGTAGGGGCGGGTGGTAGCCTAGTGGTTAGAGTGTAGGGGAGGCAGGTAACCTAGTGGTTAGAGTGTAGGGGCGGGTGGTAGCCTAGTGGTTAGAGTGTAGGGGAGGCAGGTTAGCTAGTGGTTAGAGGGGAGGGGAGGCAGGTAGCCTAGTGGTTAGAGGGGAGGGGAGGCAGGTAGTCTAGTGGTTAGAGGGGAGTGGAGGCAGGTAGTCTAGTGGTTAGAGTGTAGGGGCGGCAGGTAACATAATGGTTAGATTGTAGGGGGAGGAAGGTAACCTAGTGGTTAGAGTGTAGGGGCGGCAGGTAACCTAGTGGTTAGAGTGGAGGGAAGGCAGGTAGTCTAGTGGTTAGAGTGTAGGGGAGGCAGGTAACCTAGTGGTTAGAGGGGAGGCAGGTAGTCTAGTGGTCAGAGTGTAGGGACGGCAGGTAACCTAGTGGTTCGAGTGTAGGGGCGGTAGATAGCATAGTGGTTAGAGTGTAGGGGAGGCAGGTAACATAGTGGTTAGAGTGTAGAGGAGGCAGGTAACCTAGTGGTTGGAGTGTAGGGGCGGGTGGTAGCCTAGTGGTTAGAGTGTAGGGGAGGCAGGTAACCTAGTGGTTAGAGTGTAGGGGCGGGTGGTAGCCTAGTGGTTAGAGTGTAGGGGAGGCAGGTTAGCTAGTGGTTAGAGGGGAGGGGAGGCAGGTAGCCTAGTGGTTAGAGGGGAGGGGAGGCAGGTAGTCTAGTGGTTAGAGGGGAGGGGAGGCAGGTAGTCTAGTGGTTAGAGTGTAGGGGAGGCAGGTAACCTAGTGGTTAGAGGGGAGGCAGTTTAATACAGTTTAAATATTTACAAATTAGATGTGCTGAACTAAAAACAACTTCTGAAAATGAAAACTGATATTATGTTGATTTGTTAATCTGCTATTGACACACGTGTTGAATAATGCAACAGAACATAGCAACAGTAATTAATGAGGCAGTCTAGACAGCACAGGTGAGTGCAGGTAGATTCAGACACTGTGCCAGGTTTCCTCCAGACGTAACGCTTGGCATTCAGGCCAAAGAGTTCAATCTCACCTTAAAATCTTGTTTCTCATGGTCTGAGAGTCTTAGTCTTACTTTTGGCAAACTCCAAGTGGTCTGTCATGTGCCTTTTACTGAGGAGTGGCTTCCGTCTGGCCATTCAAGCATAAAGGCCTTATTGGTGGAGTGCTGCAGAGAACCTCTGGAAGGTTCTCCCATCTCCACAGAGGAACTCTGGAGCTCTGTCAGAGTGACAGTCGGGTTCTTGGTCACCTCCCTGACCAAGGCCCTTCTTCCCCGATTGCTCAGTTTTGCCGGTCTACCAGCTCTAGGAAGAGTCTTGGTGGTTCCAAAAATCTTCCATTTAAGAATGATGGAGGCCACTGTGTTCTTGGGGACCTTCAATGTTGCAGAAATGTTTTGGTACCCTTCCCCAGATCTGTGTTTGTCTGCCTGTGTGTTTGTCTGCCTGTGTGTTTGTCTGCCTGTGTGTTTGTCTGCCTGTTTGTCTGCCTGTGTGTTTGTCTGCCTGTGTGTTTGTCTGCCTGTGTGTTTGTCTGCCTGTGTGTTTGTCTGCCTGTGTGTTTGTCTGCCTGTGTGTTTGTCTGCCTGTGTGTTTGTCTGCCTGTGTGTTTGTCTGCCTGTGTGTTTGTCTGCCTGTGTGTTTGTCTGCCTGTGTGTTTGTCTGCCTGTGTGTTTGTCTGCCTGTGTGTTTGTCTGCCTGTGTGTTTGTCTGCCTGTGTGTTTGTCTGCCTGTGTGTTTGTCTGCCTGTGTGTTTGTCTGCCTGTGTGTTTGTCTGCCTGTGTGTTTGTCTGCCTGTGTGTTTGTCTGCCTGTGTGTTTGTCTGCCTGTGTGTTTGTCTGCCTGTGTGTGCGCTCTATCTTCAAACATGTATTTCTTTGTGTTAACTCAACTTCTAGTCTGGTCCACAGTAAACATCCTAATCTATTCTGGTCCAAAGTAAACCTCCTAATCTATTCTGGTCCAAAGTAAACCTCCTAATCTATTCTGGTCCACAGTAAACATCCTAATCTATTCTGGTCCAAAGTAAACCTCCTGATCTATTCTGGTCCACAGTAAACATCCTAATCTAATCTGGTCCACAGTAAACATCTTAATCTATTCTGGTCCACAGTAAACATCCTAATCTATTCTGGTCCAAAGTAAACATCCTAATCTATTCTGGTCCAAAGTAAACATCCTAATCTATTCTGGTCCAAAGTAAACCTCCTGATCTATTCTGGTCCACAGTAAACATCCTAATCTAATCTGGTCCACAGTAAACCTCCTGATCTAATCTGGTCCACAGTAAACATCCTAATCTAATCTGGTCCACAGTAAACCTCCTGATCTAATCTGGTCCACAGTAAACATCCTAATCTAATCTGGTCCACAGTAAACATCCTAATCTAATCTGGTCCACAGTAAACATCCTAATCTAATCTGGTCCACAGTAAACATCCTAATCTAATCTGGTCCACAGTAAACATCCTAATCTAATCTGGTCCACAGTAAACATCCTAATCTAATCTGGTCCACAGTAAACCTCCTGATCTAATCTGGTCCACAGTAGAAACATCCTAATCTAATCTGGTCCACAGTAAACATCCTAATCTAATCTAGTCTGCTCTAATCTAATCTGGTCCACAGTAAACCTCCTAATCTAATCTGGTCCACAGTAAACCTCCTGATCTAATCGAGTCTGCTCTAATCTAATCTGGTCCACAGTAAACCTCCTAATCTAATCGAGTCTGCTCTAATCTAATCTGGTCCACAGTAAACCTCCTAATCTTATCTGATCCACAGTAACCCTCCTGATCTAATCTAGTCTGATCTAATCTAATCTGATCCACAGTAACCCTCCTGATCTAATCTAGTCTGCTCTAATCTGATCCACAGTAACCTCCTGATCTAATCTAGTCTGCTCTAATGTAATCTGTACCACAGTAAACCTATTAATCTAATCTAGTCTGCTCTAATCTTGTCTGGTCCACAGTAAACCTCCCGATCTAATCTAGTCTGCTCTAATCTAATCTGGTCCACAGTAAACCTCCTAATCTAATCTAGTCTGCTCTAATCTAGTCTGGTCCACAGTAAACCTAATCTATTCTGATCCACAGTAAACCTCCTAATCTAATCTGCTCTAATCTAATCTGGTCCACAGTAAACCTCCTAATCTAGTCTGCTCTAATCTACTCTGATCCACAGTAAACCTCCTAATCTAATCTGATCTACAGTTAACCTCATAATCTAATTTTGTCTGATCTAATCTGGACTGATACACAGTAAACCTCCCAATCTAATCTACACTGATCCACAGTAAACCTCATAATATAATCTAGTCTGCTCTAATCTACTCTGATGCACAGTAAACCTCATAATCTAATATATTCTGATCCACAGTAAACCTCCTAATCTGATCTACAGTTAACCTCAAAATCTAATTTTGTCTGATCTAATCTACACTGATCCACAGTAAACCTCATAACCTAATCTGATCCACAGTGAACATCATAATATAAACTAGTCTGATCTAATCTGATCCACAGTGAACCTCATAATATAATCTAGTCTGATCTAATCTGATCCACAGTGAACCTCATAATATAATCTAGTCTGATCTAATCTGATCCACAGTGAACCTCATAATACAATCTAGTCTGATTTTATATAATCTGATCCAAAGTGAATCTCATAATCTAATTTTGTCTGAACTAATCTAAACTGATCCACAGTAAACCTAAATCTAATCTATTGAATATAGTCTGATCCACATTAAACCTCCTTATCTAATCTGATCCACATAAATGAGGCCACAGCACACACACACACACACACACACACATTGAACACACCGTCTCTTGTGTTTATACAACATACCAGAGAAATACACAATTCTATTTATGTGGTGTTATCTTCAACAGAGTTTCCACACTCGGGATATCTTTATTTTGCTCTATGAAAATCCAACTCTCTTTCAGATAAGCTTTTACCTCAGGAATCCCTGACTGATCATTTGGCACCTCGTTGTATCTAGGAGTACTATGCTGCTACTATGCTACAGAGGACAGTGATATGCATTTGATGTGTTGATCTCTTCTTCTGTCCTCTCGAGTCCCCTGGCCCCGAGGCCCCCATAGTGAACAGGAGGAGATATTTCACATATGTCTAATTACTACTGTATGAGGGGGGAGAGGGATGAGGGGAGAGAGGGATGAGGGGAGAGAGGGATGAGGAGGGAGAGAGATGAGGGGAGAGAGGGATGAGAGGGATGAGAGGGATGAGGAGGGAGAGGGATGAGGGGGAGAGGGATAAGGGGAGAGAGAGATGAGGGGGAGAGAGATGAGGGGAGAGAGGGAAGAGGAGAGAGGGATGAGGGGAGAGAGGGATGAGAGGGATGAGAGGGATGAGGAGGGAGAGGGATGAGGAGGGAGAGGGATGAGGGGAGAGAGGGATGAGGGGGAGAGGGAGAGGGATGAGGAGAGAGAGGGATGAGGGGAGAGAGGGATGAGGACAGAGAGGGATGATGGGAGAGAGGGATGAGGAGAGAGAGGGATGAGGAGAGAGAGAGGATGAGGAGGAGAGAGGGATGAGGAGAGAGAGGGATGAGGAGAGAGAAGGATGAGGAGAGAGAGGGATGAGGAGAGAGAGAGATGAGGAGAGAGAGAGGGATGAGGAGAGAGGGTTTACAGTTCCTTGAGACATAATGATGTTATAAGAATGACAATCAGTTGGATCAGCGGAGTGGATGGTGGGACTCCATATGAGAATGGAGTGGGATGTAGTTATGAGAATGGAGTGGGACCCCATATGAGAATGGAGTGGGATGTAGTTATGAGAATGAGTGGGATGTAGTTATGAGATAATGGAGTGGGATGTAGTTATGAGAATGGAGTGGGATGTAGTTATGAGATAATGGAGTGGAATGTAGTTATTAGAATGGAGTGGGATGTAGTTATTAGATAATGGAGTGGGGTGTAGTTATTAGATAATGGAGTGGGATGTAGTTATTAGATAATGGAGTGGGATATAGTTAAGAGATAACGGAGTGGGATGTAGTTATTAGATAATGGAGTGGGATGTAGTTATGAGATAACGGAGTGGAATGTAGTTATGATATTGGAGTGGAATGTAGTTATGAGATAATGGATTGGGATGTAGTTATGAGATAATGGATTGGGATGTAGTTATGAGAATGGAGTGGGATGTAGTTATGAGAATGGAGTGGGATGTAGTTATGAAAATGGAGTGGGATGTAGTTATGAGATAATGGAGTGGGATGCAGTTATGAGATAATGGATTGGGATGTAGTTATGATATTGGAGTAGGGTGTAGTTATGAGATAATGGATTGGGGTGTAGTTATGAGAATGGAGGATGTAGTTATTAGATAATGGAGTGGGATATAGTTAAGAGATAACGGAGTGGGATGTAGTTATTAGATAATGGAGTGGGATGTAGTTATGAGATAACGGAGTGGAATGTAGTTATGAGATAATGGAGTGGGTTGTATTTATTAGATAATGGAGTGGGATATAGTTATTAGATCATGGAGTGGGATGTAGTTATTAGAATGGAGTGGGATGTAGTTATTAGATAATGGAGTGTGATGTAGTTATTAGATCATGGAGTGGGATGTAGTTATTAGATAATGGAGTGGGGTGTAGTTATTCGATAATGGAGTGGGATGTAGTTATGAGATAATGGAGTTTTTTTGTATTTATTAGATAATGGAGTGGGATATAGTTATTAGATCATGGAGTGGGATGTAGTTATTAGAATGGAGTGGGATATAGTTATGAGATAATGGAGTGGGATGTAGTTATGAGTTAATGGATTGGGATGTAGTTATGAGAATGGAGTAGGATGTAGTTATGAGATAATGGATTGGGATGTAGTTATGAGATAATGGAGTGGGATGTAGTTATTAGATAATGGAGTGTGATGTAGTTATTAGATCATGGAGTGGGATGTAGTTATTAGATAATGGAGTGGGGTGTAGTTATTCGATAATGGAGTGGGATGTAGTTATTAGATAATGGAGTGAGATATAGTTATTAGATAAAGGAGTGGGATGTAGTTATTAGAATGGAGTGAGATTTAGTTATGAGATAATGGAGTGGGATGTAGTTATGAGATAACGGAGTGGGATGTAGTCATGAGATAACGGAGTGGGATGTAGGTATTAGATAATGGAGTGGGGTGTAGTTATGAGATGATGGAGTGGAATGTAGTTATTAGATAATGGAGTGGGATGCAGTTATGAGATAACGGAGTGGAATGTAGTTATGAGATAATGGAGTGGTTTGTAGTTATTAGATAATGGAGTGGGATATAGTTATTAGATAAAGGAGTGGGATTTAGTTATGAGATAATGGAGTGGGATGTAGTTATTAGAATGGAGTGGGATCTAGTTATGAGATAACGGAGTGGGATGTAGTTATGGGATAACGGAGTGGGATGTAGTTATTAGATAATGGAGTGGGGTGTAGTTATTAGATAATGGAGATGGATGTAGTTATTAGATAATGGAGATGGATGTAGTTATGAGATAACGGATTGGGATGTAGTTATTAGATAATGGAGTGGGATGTAGTTATTAGATCATGGAGTGGGATGTAGTTATTAGATAATGGGGTGGGATGTAGTTATTAGATAATGGAGTGCGATGTAGTTATTAGATAATGGAGATGGATGTAGTTATGAGATAACGGATTGTGATGTAGTTATGTGATAATGTAGTGGGATGTAGTTATGAGATAATGGATTGGGATGTATTTCTGAGATAATGGAGTGTGATGTAGTTATGAGATAATGCGGTGTAATGCAGTTTTAGATAATCGAGTGGGATGTAATTATTAGATAATGGTGTGGGATGTAGTTATGAGATAATGGAGTGGGATGTAGTTTTTAGAATGGAGTGGAATGTAGTTATTTGTTCAGCTATGCTGTTGTGATCTGTATTTACAGCAGGTCCATCTCTACCTATCTATGTCAAAATGATCTATAGTTACAACAGGTTCATCTCTACCTATCTATGTCAAACGGATCTATAGTTACAACAGGTCCATCTGTACCTATCTATGTCAAACTGATCTATAGTTACAACAGGTCCATCTGTACCTATCTATGTCAAACTGATCTATAGTTATAACAGGTCCATCTGTACCTATCTATGTCAAACTGCTGCTGGTCGTGTCAACACCTGCCTGGGTTTTCTCCAGTCTTGAGTACATGTACAGAGCCTTCGGTAAGTATTCACACCCCTTGACTTTTCCCACATTTTGTTACTTTTACAGCCTTATTCTAAAATCGACTAAACAAAAAACAATCCTTGTCAATCTACCCACAATACATCATAATACTGACAAAGTAAAAACAATCTCTGCAAAACTCTACCAATCAGGCCATTATGATAGAGTGTCTAGACAGAAGCAACTCCTCAGTAAAAGGCACATGACAGCCTGCTTGGAGTTTGCCAAAAGGCACCTAAAAACTCGCAGACCATGAGAAACAAGATTTTCTGGTCTGATGAAACCAAGATTGAACTCTTTGGCCTGAATGCTAAGCATCACGTCTGGAATAAACCTGGCACCATCCCTACGGTGAAGCATGGTGGTGGCAGCATCATGCCGTGGGGATGTTTGTTAGTGACAGGGACTGGGAGACTAGTCAGGAAAGAGGCAAAGATGAACGGAGCAAAGTACAGAGAGATCCTTAATGAAAACCTGCTCCAGAGCGCTCAGGACCTCCGACTGGGGTGAAGGTTCACCTTCCAAGAGGACAACGTCCCTAAGCACACAGCCAAGACAACACAGGATGGGCTTCGGGATAAGTCTCAATGTCCTTGAGTGGCCCAGCCAGAGGCCGGACTTAAACCCAATCGAACATCTTTGGAGAGACCTGAAAATAGCTGTGCAGCGACGCTCCCCATCCAACCTGACAGAGCTTGTGAGGATCTGCAGAGAAGAACTCCCCAAATACAGGTGTGCCAAGCTTGTAGCGTCATACCCAAGAAGGCTCGATCGAGTCTGTAATCGCTGCCAAAGGTGCTTCAACAAAGTACTGATTAAAGGGTCTGAATACTTGTGTAAATGTGATATTTCCGTTTTTTATTTTTAATAAATTAGCAAGAATCTTTACAAACTTGTTTTTGCTTTGTCATTATGAGGTATTTATGATTGATGTAAAAAATAAGATTTAATCCATTTTAGAGTAAGGCTGTAACGTAACAAAATGTGCAAATTGTCAAGGGGTCTGAATACTTTCCGAAGGCATCTGATTCTAAGATATGTAAAGAGAGGTAGAAAACAGGAAGAATGGACAGACAGGCAGACAGACAGACAGACAGACAGACAGACAGACAGACAGACAGACAGACAGACAGACAGACAGACAGACAGACAGACAGACAGGCAGACAGACAGGCAGGCAGACAGACCGACCGACCGACCGACCGACCAGTGGATCGTCACCAGGGGTAGAAAGACTACATCTCCTGTTACTTTAATTACCTGTACATTTTTATTTGATATGTATTTCACCTTTATTTAACCAGGTAGGCCAGTTGAGAAGAAGATCTCATTTACAACTGCGACCTGGCCAAGATAAAGCAAAGCAGTGCGACACATACAACAACACAGAGTTACACATGGAATTAACAAAACATACAGTCAATAATACAGTAGAACAAGTCTACATACAGTGAGTGCAAATGAGGTAAGATAAGGGAGGTAAGGCAATAAATAGGCCATGGTGGTGAAGTAATTACAATATAGCAATTAAACACTGGAGTGATAGATGTGCAGAAGATGAATGTGCAAATAGAGATACTGGGGTGCAAAGGAGAAGACAATAAATAACAATATAGGGATGAGGTAGTTGGATGGGCTATTTACAGATGGGCTGTGTACAGGTGCAGTGATCTGTGAGCTGCTCTGACAGCTGGTGCTTAAAGTTAGGAGAAATTAGTCTCCAGCTTCAGTGATTTTTTGAACTGGAAGGGAAGGTGGCCAAAGGTAGGAATAGGCTTTGGGGGTGACCAGTGAGATATACCTGGTGGAGCGTGTGCTATGGGTGAGTGCTGCTTTGGTGACCAGTGAGCTGAGATAAGGCGGGGCTTTACCTGTATATACTTATAGATGACCTGGAGCCAGTGGGTTTGGCGACGGATATGAAGCGAGGACCAGCCAACGAGAGCATACAGGTCACAGGTCGCAGTGGTGGGTAGTATATGGGGCTTTGGTGACGAAACGGATGGCACTGTGATAGACTGCATCCAGATCAACTTAGTTATTTTACTGTTGATTTTGCAACAAGTCTCTTTAAAAAAGAAATTAAGGATTTGACAATACTATTAATATTTTAATATTTTAAATAAAGTACATTAACACATTCACACGCTTTTTCCTGACTCAATCACTCCCTGTTTCTCACTCACTGCCTTTTTCCTCAATCACAAACTCACTCTTTCCCCTCACTCCGAGGCAAAAGGTGACTTCAAAACAGTTAATGAGTTTAATGGAAAACTGAGGATGGATCAACAACATTGTAGTTACTCCACAATACTAACCTAAATGACAGAGTGAAAAGAAGGAAGCCTGTACAAGCAGGGCTGTCCAACCCTCTTCCTGGAGATCTACCGTCCTGTAGGTTATCAGTCCAACCCTCTTCCTGGAGATCTACCGTCCTGTAGGTTATCAGTCCAACCCTCTTCCTGGAGATCTACCGTCCTGTAGGTTATCAGTCCAACCCTCTTCCTGGAGATCTACCATCCTGTAGGTTATCAGTCCAACCCTCTTCCTGGAGATCTACCGTCCTGTAGGTTATCAGTCCAACCCTCTTCCTGGAGATCTACCGTCCTGTAGGTTATCAGTCCAACCCTCTTCCTGGAGATCTACCGTCCTGTAGGTTATCAGTCCAACCCTCTTCCTGGAGATCTACCGTCCTGTAGGTTATCAGTCCAACCCTCTTCCTGGAGATCTACCATCCTGTAGGTTATCAGTCCAACCCTCTTCCTGGAGATCTACTGTCCTGTAGGTTATCAGTCCAACCCTCTTCCTGGAGATCTACTGTCCTGTAAGTGTTCAGTCCAACCCTCTTCCTGGAGATCTACTGAGATCTACTGTCCTGTAGGTTTTCAGTCCAACCCTCTTCCTGGAGATCTACTGAGATCTACTGTCCTGTAGGTTAGCAGCCCAACATGTTATCGCTTAGTCATTATGGGGTATTGTGTGTAGATAGGAGAGAAAAATGTGTCATTTAATCCATATTTAATTCTTCCTGAAACAACATGTGAAAGTCGAGGGGTATGAATACTTTCAGATGAAACTGTGTTGACTTGTCACATGTGCCTTATCGTGAAATGATTACTTACAAGCCCTTAACCAACAATACAGTTTAAGAAATAGAATTAAGAAAATATTTACTAAATAAACGAAAGTTAAAAAAACTAAAAAGTAACACAATAAAATAACAACAATGAGTCTATATACAGGAGGTACCGTTGGGTACTGAGTCAATGTGCGGGGTAGTTAAGGTAATATGTAGGTTAATAAAGTAGCTATGCAGAGATAATCAACAGCGGGAAGCAGCAGTGTTTAAATAAAGGGGGTGTCAATGTAAATAGTCCGGTGGCCATTTTGATTAATTGTTCAGCCGTCTTGGGGGTAGAAGCTGTTAAGGAGCCTTTTGGTCTGAAGACTTGGCGCTCCGGTACCGCTTGCCGTGTGGTGGCAGAGAGAACAGTCTATGACTTGGCGCTCCGGTACCGCTTGCCGTGTGGTGGCAGAGAGAACAGTCTATGACTTGGCGCTCCGGTACCGCTTGCCGTGTGGTGGCAGAGAGAACAGTCTATGACTTGGGTGACTGGAGTCTATGACAATTTTTTGGCCTTCCTCTGACACCACCTAGTATATAGGTTCTGGATGGCAGGAAGCTTGGCCCCAGTGATGTACTAGGCCGTACGCACTATCCTCTTTTGAGCCTTACGGTAGGATGCTGAGCAGTTGCCGTACCAAGCAGTGATGCAACCAGCCAGGATGCTCTCGATGGTGCAGCTGAATACCTTTTTGAGGATCTGAGGACCAATGCCAAATCTTTTCAGTCTCCTGACAGGGAAAGGTGTTGTCGTGCCTCTCTTCACGACTGTCTTGGTGTGTTTGGACCATGTTAGTTCGTTGGTGAAGTGGACACCAAGGACCAAGATAGTTTGTTGGTGAAGTGGACACAAAGGATCTTGAAACTCTTGTCCTGCTCCACTTCAGCCCCGTCAATGTAAATGGGGCCTGTTCGGCCCTCTTTTCCTATAGTCCTCAATCATCTCCTTTGTCTTGATCACGTTGAGGGAGAGGTTCTTGTCCTGGCACCACACGGACAGGTCTCTGACCTCCTCCATTTAGGCTGTCTCGTCGTTGCCGGTGATCAGGCCTACCACTGTTGTGTCGTCAGCAAACTTAATGATGGTGTTGAAGTCGTGCCTGGCCACACAGTCGTGGTTGAACAGGGAGTACAGGAGGGGACTGAGCACGCACCCCTGAGGATCAGGGTGGCTAGATATGTTGTTACCTACCATCACCATTTGGGTCGGCCCGTCAGGAAGTCCAGGATCCAGTTGCAAATCCTCTTCATCAGATGAATACTGCCTCTGTTTCTATCTCTCTCTGTTTCTCTCTCTCTCTCTTTTTCTCTCTCTCTCTCTCTGTGTCTCTCTCCCTCTGTTTCTCTCTCTCTCATTATCTCTCTCTCTCTCTCTTCATTCTCTCTCTCTCTCTCTCTCTCTCTCTCTCTCTCGCTCTCTCTGTTTCTCTCTCTCTCTCTGTTTCTCTCTCTGTTTCTCTCTCTCTCTCTCATTATCTCTCTCCCTCTCTCTCTCTCTCTCTCTCTCTCTCTCTCTCTCTCTCATTATCTCTCTCCCCCCTCTCTCTCTCTCATTATCTCTCTCCCTCTCTCTCTGTTTCTCTCTCTGTGTTCTCTCTTTCTCTCTCTGTTTCTCTCTCTCTCTCTCTCTCTCATATCTCTCTCTCTCTCTCTCTCTCTCTCTCTCTCTCTCTCACTGTTTTGCAAGTACAGTCTTCTGATAGCATTGAGGAGTTTTTACCACATCAGTCACAGGCTTAATCATTAAGTGCAAAGACGATGTCATCCCTACAGTGACCAAACCAAAAACCATGGATTACAGCAGATATCATCGACTAGATTCAGCTGCGGGCCAATTTTGTTTCTTGAGCGTTTAATCAGGGGGCCAAAACATATTTTGAAGACCGCAAATTGACCACAGACAGATATAAATTTAGACTAAAACATCATTTCAAACTTATATTTGTATACAATCACATCTCTCTATTAAGCGTGGGAACACATTTCCACAAATTGTTGGTGTTTTTACCCCCAAATAAAATATACTATATATATAAAATATATATATAGTGTGTATATAGTGTATATAGCGTACAAAATACTTAATAATTTTGTATATATATACAAAATACTTATTTTCCACCATAATTTGCAAATTAAATCATTAAAAATCCTACAATCGTTGTATGTGTCAGGGTTTGCAGACGATAAGGGAAAACCCAGTGACGCAGACCTCTTCCATGAAAACTCTGTTGTTCTGAGTGAGAGAACCTTTCAAACAGGTTAACAACGGAACACCAGGGAACGTTCTCAGAGCATGACCGGCAGGTGTCTTTGTGGACCTTTTTTCAATCGCACTTGTAATCCCAACATGTTTCCTAAATCGCCCTGAAGCACACACATCTGTAATCGTCTATAACTGTTTTGAAAAGGCACGTCACCACACACATCATCCCAGACACCCATCTATCCACTCCAATTCACATACTGGCACATCAACAGCAATATCTCAATCCCACCTAAAGACGAGCAGAAAATATTATAACTATGTGAGAATGCATAGACTACAGTGTTCGATTCTACACCATCCAAGTTCATCACCAAACTGTGGCCCCTGGGACTGAACAACTCCCTCTGCAACTGGATCCTGGACATCCTGACAGGCCCATGTGGTAAGGGTAGGCTACAAAACATCTGTCACGCTGATCCTCAACACTGGGGCCCCGCAAGGGTGGGTGCTATGTCCCCTCCTGTACTCAACTGTGTGGCCACGCACGCCTCCAACTCCATCATCAAGTTCGCTGACGACACGACAGTGGTAAGCTTGGTCACCGATGGCGATGAGACAGTCTACAACGAGGAGGTCAGAGACCTGGCAGTGTGGTGCCAGGACAACAACCTCTCCCTCAATGTCAGTAA
>NW_024608619.1:0-25000 GCF_018296145.1 Oncorhynchus tshawytscha | reverse complement strand
AGTCTGATCTTTATTCACAATTCCTTTTTTCAAATATCAACAGAGGAAACTTCATTTTAATTCGAAGTATATTATTGAAAAGAAGGTTTCTGGTCTGCAGTCAACACTATGCTGTCGTGGCCTTAAACCAACCCCTTCCACTTACCACATCACCACAGGATGTGACTGTTAGGCTGGAATATGTAGAAAGATATGAGGTATGATTTACACAGTGTTGTGTATAGAGATGACGTTTTTACAGTGAGTGTAGTGGTGGTTATGACGGGGCGGGATAACTAAAAGGGACCACATATGATGTGAGCAGAGTTCTGTCTTTCGATGTTGCCCTGGCAACCGGCACGCACCATCTGTGCTAGTTTGGCCCTCTTCACCCAGTCTGTCACTCTCTCTCTCTCCCCTGTCTCTCTGTCTCTCTCTCTCTCTCTCTCAATTCAATTCAATTCAATTCAAGGGCTTTATTGGCATGGGAAACATGTGTTAACATTGCCAAAGCAAGTGAGGTAGACAACATACAAAGTGAATATATAAAGTGAAAAACAACAAAAAATTAACAGTAAACGTTACACATACAGAAGTTTCAAAACAGTAAAGACATTACAAATGTCATATTATATATATATACAGTGTTCTAACAATGTACAAATGGCTAAAGGACACAAGATAAAATAAATAAGCATAAATATGGGTTGTATTTACAATGGTGTTTGTTCTTCACTGGTTGCCCTTTTCTCGTGGCAACAGGTCACAAATCTTGCTGCTGTGATGGCACACTGTGGAATTTCACCCAGTAGATATGGGAGTTTTTCAAAATTGGATTTGTTTTCAAATTCTTTGTGGATCTGTGTAATCTGAGGGAAATATGTCTCTCTAATATGGTCATACATTGGGCAGGAGGTTAGGAAGTGCAGCTCAGTTTCCACCTCATTTTGTGGGCAGTGAGCACATAGCCTGTCTTCTCTTGAGAGCCATGTCTGCCTACGGCGGCCTTTCTCAATAGCAAGGCTATGCTCACTGAGTCTGTACATAGTCAAGGCTTTCCTTAATTTTGGGTCAGTCACAGTGGTCAGGTATTCTGCCGCTGTGTACTCTCTGTGTAGGGCCTAATAGCATTCTAGTTTGCTCTGTTTTTTTGTTAATTCTTTCCAATGTGTTAAGTAGTTATCTTTTTGTTTTCTCATAATTTGGTTGGGTCTAATTGTGCTGCTGTCCTGGGGCTCTGTAGTGTGTGTTTGTGTTTGTGAACAGAGCCCCAGGACCAGCTTGCTTAGGGGACTCTTCTCCAGGTTCATCTCTCTGTAGGTGATGGCTTTGTTATGGAAGGTTTGTGAATCGCTTCCTTTTAGGTGGTTGTAGAATTTAACAGCTCTTTTCTGGATTTTGATAATTAGTGGGTATCGGCCTAATTCTGCTCTGCATGCATTATTTGGTGTTCTACGTTGTACACGGAGGATATTTTTGCAGAATTCTGCGTGCAGAGTCTCAATTTGGTGTTTGTCCCATTTTGTGAAGTCTTGGTTGGTGAGCGGACCCCAGACCTCACAACCATAAAGGGCAATGGGCTCTATGACTGATTCAAGTATTTTTAGCCAGATCCTAATTGGTATGTTGAAATTTATGTTTCTTTTGATGGCATAGAATGCCCTTCTTGCCTTGTCTCTCAGATCGTTCACAGCTTTGTGGAAGTTACCTGTGGTGCTGATGTTTAGGCCAAGGTATGTATAGTTTTTGTGTGCTCTAGGGCAACAGTGTCTAGATGGAATTTGTATTTGTGGTCCTGGTGACTGGACCTTTTTGGAACACCATTATTTTGGTCTTACTGAGATTTACTGTCAGGGCCCAGGTCTGACAGAATCTGTGCATAAGATCTAGGTGCTGCTGTAGGCCCTCCTTGGTCTCTCTCTGTCTCTCTCTGTCTCTCTCTCTCTCTCTCTCTCTCTCTCCTCTCTCTGTCTCTGCCCCCTCTCTCTCTCTCTCTCATTTCTTTCTCTCTCTCTTGTTCTCCCTCTCTTTTTCTCTCCTTCTCTCTTTTTTCTCCCTCTCACTCACTTAGAAAATGTACACACGAGTATGATTGTGTTAGCTTACAGCGTCACTCAATTGTAATTCCCGGAGACTTGGTCATGTACATCAAGTTTGGCTGTTTTGTTGTTTATTATCGCCACACTCTATAAACATTTCAAAGGATTTGTTTTTCTTAGATATTGGCTGTGTGTGTGTGTGTGCGTCAGACAGAGCCACCGTTACCATGTGTGTGTGTGCGTGCACGTGCCTCTGTGCATGTATGTATGTATGTATGTTACAACCGAGTCCTCGGGTCCTCGGGTCCTCGGGTCCTCGGGTCCTCGAGTCCTCAGGTACTCAGGTATTCAGTTCCTCAGGTCTTCAGTTCCTCAGGTCCTCAGATCCTCAGGTCTTCAGTTCCTCAGGTATTCAGTTCCTCAGGTATTCAGGTCCTCAGGTATTCAGGTCCTCAGGTCTTCAGTTCCTCAGGTCTTCAGTTCCCCAGGTCTTCAGGTCCTCAGGTCTTCAGTTCCTCAGGTATTCAGTTCCTCAGGTCTTCAGGTCTTCAGTTCCTCAGGCCCTCAGGTCTTCAGTTCCTCAGGTATTCAGTTCCTCAGGTCTTCAGGCCCTCAGTTCCTCAGGTCTTCAGTTCCCCAGGTCCTCAGGTCTTCAGTTCCTCATTTCCTCAGGTCTTCAGTTCCTCAGGTCTTCAGGTCTTCAGTTCCTCAGGCCCTCAGGTCTTCAGTTCCTCAGGTATTCAGTTCCTCAGGTCCTCAGGCCCTCAGGTCCTCAGTTCCTCAGGTCTTCAGTTCCTCAGGTCTGATCAGATGTGAATTATAAACCCTGTTACACAGACAAGTCTCTCTCACCCAACCTACTCCTAGAAGAGCACAAGCGTGACTCTCATTAGTGCAAAGCTCATTTAACACATCAGGCTCATTTTCCCCACTAGGCCTCCACTTCCTGTTCACTACCAGGCCTCCACTTCCTTTTCACCACCAGGCCTCCACTTCCTGTTCACTACCAGGCCTCCACCTCCTTTTCACCAGCTGGCCTCCTCCTCCTGTTCACTACCAGGCCTCCACTTCCTGTTCACCACCAGGCCTCCACTTCCTGTTCACTACCAGGCCTCCACTTCCTGTTCACCACCAGGCCTCAACCTCCTTTGCCAGCTCCCCTTGACAGTCAGACAGAGGATGCATTCCAAATGTGCACCCTACTCCCTTGATAGTACACCAGAGCTCTGGGCCATTTGGAATACAGTCAAAGACAGTCAGGCAGGTAGAAGATGGTAAATGGGAAATAAACGTTCCTGGGTTATTGAAGACCAAGTTAATTAATCAAAAGTTTCACTGTCCAACTGCTTAGAAAGAGAACCACTGTCTAACTCCTTAGAACCACTGTCTAACTCCTTAGAACCACTGTCTAGCTCCTTAGAAGAATAACTACTGTCTAGCTCCTTAGAACAACTGTCTAGCTCCTTAGAAAGAGAACCACTGTCTAACTGCTTAGAAGGATAACTACTGTCTAGCTCCTTAGAACCACTGTCTAGCTCCTTAGAAAGAGAACCACTGTCTAGCTCCTTAGAACCACTGTCTAACTCATTAGAAAGAGAACCCCGTCTAGCTCCTTAGAACCACTGTCTAGCTCCTTAGAAAGATAACCAATGTCTAGCTCCTTAGATCCACTGTCTAGCTCCTTAGAACCACTGTCTAGCTCCTTAGAAAGAGAATCACTGTCTAGCTCATTAGAACCACTGTCAAGCTCCTTAAAAAAGAACCACTGACTAGCTCCTTAGAACCACTGTCTAACTCCTTAGAAAGAGAACCACTGTCTAGCTCCTTAGAACCACTGTCTAGCTCCTTAGAACCACTGTCTAGCTCCTTAGAACCACTCTCTAGCTCCTTAGAAAGAGAAACACTGTCTTGCTCCTTAGAAAGAGAACCACTGTCTGCTCCTTAGAAAGAGAACCACTGTCTAGCTCCTTAGAAAGATAACCACTGTCTAGCTCCTTAGAACCACTGTCTAGCTCCTTAGAAAGAGAACCACTGTCTAACTCCTTAGAAAGAGAACCACTGTCTAGCTCCTTAGAAAGAGAACCACTGTCTAACTCCTTAGAAAGAGAACCACTGTCTAGCTCCTTAGAACCACTGTCTAGCTCCTTAGAACCACTGTCTAGCTCCTTAGAAAGAGAACCGCTGTCTAGCTCCTTAGAAAGAGAACCGCTGTCTAGCTCCTTAGAAAGAGAACCACTGTCTAACTGCTTAGAAGGATAACTACTGTCTAGCTCCTTAGAACCACTGTCTAGCTCCTTAGAAAGAGAACCACTGTCTAGCTCCTTAGAACCACTGTCTAACTCATTAGAAAGAGAACCCCGTCTAGCTCCTTAGAACCACTGTCTAGCTCCTTAGAAAGATAACCAATGTCTAGCTCCTTAGATCCACTGTCTAGCTCCTTAGAACCACTGTCTAGCTCCTTAGAAAGAGAATCACTGTCTAGCTCATTAGAACCACTGTCAAGCTCCTTAAAAAAGAACCACTGACTAGCTCCTTAGAACCACTGTCTAACTCCTTAGAAAGAGAACCACTGTCTAGCTCCTTAGAACCACTGTCTAGCTCCTTAGAACCACTGTCTAGCTCCTTAGAACCACTCTCTAGCTCCTTAGAAAGAGAAACACTGTCTTGCTCCTTAGAAAGAGAACCACTGTCTGCTCCTTAGAAAGAGAACCACTGTCTAGCTCCTTAGAAAGATAACCACTGTCTAGCTCCTTAGAACCACTGTCTAGCTCCTTAGAAAGAGAACCACTGTCTAACTCCTTAGAAAGAGAACCACTGTCTAGCTCCTTAGAAAGAGAACCACTGTCTAACTCCTTAGAAAGAGAACCACTGTCTAGCTCCTTAGAACCACTGTCTAGCTCCTTAGAACCACTGTCTAGCTCCTTAGAAAGAGAACCGCTGTCTAGCTCCTTAGAAAGAGAACCGCTGTCTAGCTCCTTAGAAAGAGAACCGCTGTCTAGCTCCTTAGAAAGAGAACCGCTGTCTAGCTCCTTAGAAAGAGAACCGCTGTCTAGCTCCTTGGAAAGAGAACCACTGTCTAGCTCCTTAGAAAGAGAACCGCTCTCTAGCTCCTTGGAAAGAGAACCACTGTCTAGCTCCTTAGAAAGAGAACCGCTGTCTAGCTCCTTAGAAACACTGTGTAGCTCCTTGGAAAGAGAACCGCTGTCTAGCTCGTTAGAAAGAGAACCGCTGTCTAGCTCCTTAATAAGAGAACCGCTGTCTAGCTCCTTAGAAAGAGAACCACTGTCTAGCTCCTTAGAAAGAGAACTGCTGTCTAGCGTCCTCATCAGAGCAACAAGCCTTCCCTTTTCACTGCATTGCTGTCCCAAATGGCATCCTATTTCCTTTTATAGTTGACTACTCTTCAGTAGAGCCCTGGTTACAAGTACCGGACTGTATTGTGGAAGAGGGTGCAGTTTCAGACAGAGCCGTTTGGTCTGTGTTTCTGGGTCTTTCGGTGGTATTTAAAGCAGGGTGGATTGTAAGAATTGGTGTCTCTCCACTTCAAAGCTGAAGACAGTATTCTCAACAGGTGCTGACCCTCCGGCATTCCCTCTCCTCTCAGAGGTGATACCTCCCGTCTACAGCCAGCCTGGCACGAATTCAGATTAAAACCATTCTGATGCTATTTCTACTGCTTCGGAGGAAAGGACAGCGGAACCAGGCTGACTGTATAAGGTAGCCATAGACAGACAGGAAGCTGCATTCATTCACACCTTCCTCTTCCTCACACTTTATCCCGAAAGAGTACCTAGACGACACAAAACAATTGGAATGCAACAATGAAACGATACACATTTGCTATTTTAATAACTATGCGGTATAACACGACGGGAGTGATTATGTGTGAACTGAGAAAAAACCTCTTCCATACCCATTATTTTGACCACAAGCTCTGTTAACCCACTGAGCCATCCCATGGGGTCAACCAGGTCCATATATTTACAATATATGGCCCCATGCTGGAATCAAAACCCACGACTCCCGAGTGGCGCAGTGGACTAAGGCACTGCATCTCATCGGCAAGAGGCGTCACTACAGTCCCCTGGTTTGAATAAAGGTTATATTATAGTGTGACCCAGGGTCTAGTGTGACCCAGGGTCTAGGATCCAGGCTGCCCTGTGGGAACTGAGAGGGTGAGCTGTCAGAGTTCAGGGGTCAGGGGTGTGTGAGGAGTTAGGTCCCAGCATCCATCCCTGGTCAGCTGAACCAACAGGGCTCCGTTACATTCAGAGTGTAAAATTACTGTAATCATGGTTTAACTCCATAGTCATACAGACTGTAAAATTACTGTAATCATGGTTTAACTCCATAGTCATACAGACTGTAAAATTACTGTAATCATGGTTTAACTCCATAGTCACACATTCAGACTGTAAAATTACTGTAATCATGGTTTAACTCCATAGTCACACATACAGACTGTAAAATTACTGTAATCATGGTTTAACTCCATAGTCATACATTCAGAGTGTAAAATTACTGTAATCATGGTTTAACTCCATAGTCATACATTCAGACTGTAAAATTACTGTAATCATGGTTTAACTCCATAGTCATACAGACTGTAAAATTACTGTAATCATGGTTTAACTCCATAGTCATACAGACTGTAAAATTACTGTATTCATGGCTTAACTCCATAGTCATACAGACTGTAAAATTACTGTAATCATGGTTTAACTTCATAGTCATACAGACTGTAAAATTACTGTAATCATGGTTTAACTCCATAGTCATACAGACTGTAAAATTACTGTATTCATGGCTTAACTCCATAGTCATTCATACAGACTGTAAAATTACTGTAATCATGGTTTAACTCCATAGTCATACAGACTGTAAAATTACTGTAATCATGGTTTAACTCCATAGTCATACACCCTGTAAAATTACTGTAATCATGGTTTAACTCCATAGGCATACATTCCGACTGTAAAATTACTGTAATCATGGTTTAACTTCCTCCCATGCTGCTGTGTTTTCCCCTCTCTGTTGATGGATGATAGAATACTTTTCATTTCATTATTTTTTAAATTAAGTGTTATTGCTGTTTTATCAAAACTTTTGTTTTGGTCCTGCTAGCTAGGCTGTGATCACAGTGCTCTAATGAAACTAGGTTAGCCTCAGGCTAATATCTCTAGACAGCCCTCCTCACAGTCCACCTCTACTGTTAATATCTCTAGACAGCCCTCCTCACAGTCCATCTCTACTGTTAATATCTCTAGACAACCCTCCTCACAGTCCATCTCTACTGTTAATATCTCTAGACAGCCCTCCTCACAGTCCATCTCTACTGTTAATATCTCTAGACAGCCCTCCTCACAGTCCATCTCTACTGTTCATATCTCTAGACAGCCCTCATCACAGTCCATCTCTACTGTTATTATCTCTAGACAGCCCCCCTCACAGTCCATCTCTACTGTTATTATCTTAGACAGCCCTCCTCACAGTCCATCTCTACTGTTATTATCTTAGACAGCCCTCCTCACAGTCCATCTCTACTGTTATTATCTCTAGATAGCCCTCCTCACAGTCCATCTCTACTGTTATTATCTCTAGACAGCCCTTTTCACAGTCCATCTCTACTGATATTATCTCTAGACAGCCCTCCTCACAGTCCATCTCTACTGTTATTATCTTAGACAGCCCTCCTCACAGTCCATCTCTACTGTTATTATCACTAGACAGCCCTCCTCACAGTCCATCTCTACTGTTAATATCTCTAGACAGCCCTCCTCATAGTCCATCTCTACTGTTATTATCTCTAGACAACCCTCCTCACAGTCCATCTCTACTGTTATTACCTCTAGACCAGCTGTATTCCCTATAGGCCAGCTATATTCCCTCTAGACCAGCTATGTTCCCTATAGGCCAGCTGTATTCCCTACATGCCAGCTGTATTCCCTATAGGCCAGCTGTGTTCCCTATAGGCCAGCTGTATTCCCTATAGGCCAGCTGTATTCCCTATAGGCCAGCTGTATTCCCTCTAGGCCAGCTGTATTCCCTATAGGCCAGCTGTATTCCCTCTAGGCCAGCTGTATTCCCTCTAGGCCAGCTGTGTTCCCTATAGGCCAGCTGTGTTCCCTATAGGCCAGCTATATTCCCTATAGGCCAGCTGCATTCACAGTCCAGACCAGATTTATTCCCTCTCGACCACCTCCTTGTACTCAGTCTTAACTTACTGGACCAACCCTTGCAGAACACTAAGGTGTTCAGTCTAGCCTGGCGAGCACAGAAAGACTACTGAACAGTCAGAAGGGTTTTTAATGTGTTTTTCTCCTTCTATCTCAGTTTACTTGAAGGACCAGGTGCTGTTCATGGCCAAATGTGTCCAGATTGATACTCTACCTGCAGTAATGATGTTTCATAGTCCTCCCTCCTCCTCCACCTCCTTATCCTAAATATTTATCCTCTTATCCTCCTCTTCCTCCACCCTCTCCTCCTCCTACTCCTCCTCCTTCCTCCACACTCCTCCTCCTCCTCTTCCTCCTACTCCTCCTCCTTCCCTCCACACTCCTTCTCTTCCTCCTGCTCCCCCTCCTCATTTCTCCTCCACATTCCTCCTCCTCCTCCTCCTCCTCATCCCCCTCCTCATTTCTCCTCCACATTCCTCCTCGTCCTCCTCCTCCTCATCCCCCTCCTCACTTCTCCTCCACATTCCTCCTCCTCCTCCTCCTCCTCCTCATCCCCCTCCTCATTTCTCCTCCACATTCCTCCTCGTCCTCCTCCTCCTCATCCCCCTCCTCACTTCTCCTCCACATTCCTCCTCCTCCTCCTCCTCATCCCCCTCCTCACTTCTCCTCCACATTCCTCCTCGTCCTCCTCCTCCTCATCCCCCTCCTCACTTCTCCTCCACATTCCTCCTCCTCCTCCTCTTCCTCCTCCCCCTCATTTCTCCTCCACTGTCCTCCTCTTCCTCCTCCCCCTCATTTCTCATCCACTGTCCTCCTCTTCCTCCTCCCCTCTCACATTCCTCCTCCTCTTCCTCCTCCCCCTCACTTCTCCTCCACATTCCTCCTCCTCCTCATCCCCCTCCTCACTTCTCCTCCACATTCCTCCTCCTCCTCCTCTTCCTCCTCCCCTCATTTCTCCTCCACTGTCCTCCTCTTCCTCCTCCCCCTCATTTCTCATCCACTGTCCTCCTCTTCCTCCTCCCCTCACATTCCTCCTCCTCTTCCTCCTCCTCCCCCTCACATTCCTCCTCCTCTTCCTCCTCCTCCCCCCTCACATTCCTCCTCCTCTTCCTCCTCCCCTCACATTCCTCCTCCTCTTCCTCCTCCTCCCCCTCACATTCCTCCTCCTCTTCCTCCTCCTCCCCCTCACATTCCTCCTCCTCTTCCTCCTCCTCCCCCCTCACATTCCTCCTCCTCTTCCTCCTCCTCCCCCTCACATTCCTCCTCCTCTTCCTCCTCCTCCCCCCCCACATTCCTCCTCCTCTTCCTCCTGCTCCCCCTCCTAATTTCTCCTCCACAGTCCTCCTCTTCCTCCTCCTCCTCTTCCTCCTCCCCCTCACTTCTCCTCCATGTTCCTCCTCACTCCTCCACATTCCTCCTCCTCTTCCTCCTCCTCTTCCTCCTCCCCCCCCTTCACTTCTCCTCCATGTTCCTCCTCACTCCTCCACATTCCTCCTCCTCTTCCTCCTCCTCTTCCTCCTCCCCCTCCCCTTCACTTCTCCGCCATATTCCTCCTCACTTCTTCTCCACATTCCTCCTCCTCTTCCTCCTCGCCCCCTCCTCATTTCTCCTCCACATTCCTCCTCGTCCTCCTCCTCATCCCCCTCCTCACTTCTCCTCCACATTCCTCCTCGTCCTCCTCCTCCTCATCCCCCTCCTCACTTCTCCTCCACATTCCTCCTCCTCCTCCTCTTCCTCCTCCCCCTCATTTCTCCTCCACTGTCCTCCTCTTCCTCCTCCCCCTCATTTCTCATCCACTGTCCTCCTCTTCCTCCTCCCCTCTCACATTCCTCCTCCTCTTCCTCCTCCCCCTCACTTCTCCTCCACATTCCTCCTCCTCCTCATCCCCCTCCTCACTTCTCCTCCACATTCCTCCTCCTCCTCCTCTTCCTCCTCCCCCTCATTTCTCCTCCACTGTCCTCCTCTTCCTCCTCCCCCTCATTTCTCATCCACTGTCCTCCTCTTCCTCCTCCCCCTCACATTCCTCCTCCTCTTCCTCCTCCTCCCCTCACATTCCTCCTCCTCTTCCTCCTCCTCCTCCCCTCACATTCCTCCTCCTCTTCCTCCTCCCCCTCACATTCCTCCTCCTCTTCCTCCTCCTCCCCCTCACATTCCTCCTCCTCTTCCTCCTCCTCCCCCTCACATTCCTCCTCCTCTTCCTCCTCCTCCCCCTCACATTCCTCCTCCTCTTCCTCCTCCTCCCCCCCCTCACATTCCTTCTCCTCTTCCTCCTCCTCCCCCTCACATTCCTCCTCCTCTTCCTCCTGCTCCCCCTCCTAATTTCTCCTCCACAGTCCTCCTCTTCCTCCTCCTCCTCTTCCTCCTCCCCCTCACTTCTCCTCCATGTTCCTCCTCACTCCTCCACATTCCTCCTCCTCTTCCTCCTCCTCTTCCTCCTCCCCCTCCCCTTCACTTCTCCTCCATGTTCCTCCTCACTCCTCCACATTCCTCCTCCTCTTCCTCCTCCTCTTCCTCCTCCCCCTCCCCTTCACTTCTCCGCCATATTCCTCCTCACTTCTTCTCCACATTCCTCCTCCTCTTCCTCCTGCGCCCCCTCCTCATTTCTCCTCCACATTCCTCCTCGTCCTCCTCCTCCTCATCCCCCTCCTCATTTCTCCTCCATTCCTCCTCCTCTTCCCCCTCACTTCTCCACATTCATGCTCCTCCTCCTCCTCTTCCTCCTCCCGTAATTCCTCCTCCTCAATCCTCCTCCTTTTCTTCCGCCTCCTCCTCAATCCTCCTCCTTCTCTTCCACTCATCCAGTCCCACCTTATCAGTGCCCTGGTGACATCAGAGGGGCCAGGGCCAATAATATTTCAAGATGACAGATGATCAGCGCTGAAGCCTGACACACACACACACACACACACACACACACACACACACACACACACACACACACACACAGACGCAAACACACACACACACAGACGCCCTACTGTCCAGACCTTGTGGGTGGTCACCACTGGAAATAGATTAGCTGCATGCTCATGATGTTTGGGATGTCTGTTTCCTCTGGCCCTTAACACACACATACACACAGACACAAACACTGAGACACACAAACACACTGAGACACACACACACTGAGACACACTGAGACACACACTGAGACACACTGAGACACACTGAGACACACACACACTGAGACACACACTAAGACACACTGAGACACACTGAGACACACTGAGACACACACACCTTTTTGCTTCTCAGGTGTGCTTTAGGCAATAGATTCTGGGACAGGGTTCAAGTGAGTGGTTGTATTTGGCCCTGAGACAGGGTTTAGTGAGTGGTTTTATTTGGCCCGGAGACAGGGTTTAGTGAGTGGATGTATTTGGCCCTGAGACAGGGGTCCCGTCTCTCTCTCTCTCTCTCTCTCTCTCTCTCTTCTCTCTTTCTTTCTCATATTCTCTATCTCGTTCTCTCTGTCTCTCTCTCTTTCTCTCTCTCTATCTTTGTCTCTCTCTCTCTCTTTCTGTCTCTCTTTGTCTTTCTCTCTCTGTCTCTCTCTGTCTCTCTCTGTCTTTCTCTCTCTCTTGTTCTTTGTTTCTCTTTGTCTCTCTCTGTCTCTCTTTTTCTCTCTCTCTGTCTCTCTCCTTTTCTCTCTCTCTCTGTCTCTGTATCTCTGTCTGTCCTATACAAAGGGACAGACTGGGGGAACAGAGTGCACTGTGAACACTCCAAACTCTGTAGACAAGAAGCTATATATACACTGAACAAAAATGTAAATGCAGCATGTAAAGTGTTGGTCCCATGTTTCATGAGCCAAAATAAAATATCACAGAAATGTTCCATACACACATAAAGCATAATTTTTCTCAAATGTTGTGTACACATTTGTTTACATCCCTGTTAGTGAGCATTTCTCCTTCACCAAGATAATCCATCCACTTGACAGGTGTGGCATATCAAGCTGACTAAACAGCATGATTATTACACAGGTGCACCTTGTGTTGGGGGAAATAAAAGGTCACTCTAAAATGTGCAGTTTTGTCACACAATACAATTTCACCGATGTCTCAAGTTTTGAGGGAGCGCGCAATTGGCATACTGACTGCAGGGATGTCCACCAAAGCTATTGCCACATAAATTAATGTTCATTTCTCTACTATAAGCCTCCTCCAACATCATTTTTGAGAATTTGGCAGTCCGTCCAACCGGCCTCACAACCACAGACCATGTGTAATCATGCCAGTCCATGACCTTCTGAGATCAACAGCTGATGAAACTGTAGGTTTGCACAAACTTTCAGAAACCTTCTCTGTTGCTCTTTGTTCCTCACCAAGGTCTTGACCTGACTGCAGTTCGGAGTCGTAACTGACTTCAGCGGGCAAATGCCCACCTTCGATGGGCACTGGCTGTAGAAGTGTACTCTTCATGGATGAATCCCGGATTCAACTGTACTGGGCAGATGGCATCTCATTCTGTCTACTAGTCAGACAGCGTGTATGGTGTCTTGTGGACGAGCGGTTTGCTGACGTCAACGTTGTGAACAGAGTGCCCCATGGTGGAGGTGGGGTTATGGTGTTTACTGATGTCAACGTTGTGAACAGAGTGCCCCATGGTGGAGGTGGGGTTATGGTGTTTACTGATGTCAACGTTGTGAACAGACTACCCCGTGGTGGCAGTGGGGTTATGGTATGGGCAGTCATAAGCTACAGACAGTGAACACAATAGCATTTTATCAATGGCAATTTCAATGCACGGAGATACTGCGATGAGATCCTGAGGCCCGTTGTCGTGCCTTTCTTCCGCCTCCATCACCTCATGTTTCAGCATGATAATACACAGCCCCATGTGTCTAGGATTGGTACACAATTCCTGGAAGCTGAAAATATCCCAGATCTTCCATGGCCTGCATACTCACCAGGCATGACACACATTGAGCATGTTTGGGATGCTCTGGATCGACGTGTACAACACCGTGTTACAGTTCCCGCCAATAATCAGCAAGTTCGCACAGCTATTGAAGAGGAGTGGGACAACATTCCACAGACCGCAATCGACAGCCTGATCACCAACCTGATCAACAGTCTGATCAACAGCCTAGTCAACAGCCTGATCACCAGCCTGATCAACAGTCTGATCAACAGCCTGATCAACTCTATGTGCAAAATGAGACAAATGGTGGCCACACCAGATGCTGACTGGTTTTCTGATCCACACCCCTACATGTTTTTAAGGTATCTGTGTTTTCCCAGTCATGTGAAATCCATAGATTAGGGCCTAATGAATTTATTTCAATTTCCGGACTGTAACTCAGTGAAATCTTAGAAATGTTTGCATGTTGAAAGTCGAAAGTTCATGTTCATGTTCAAATGTTTGAGTTGATTAATTTGTTGGGAAAGACCGGATTATTTAATTGATAATGAACCTCCCTCCCAGACCAACTAGCAACCCATTCTGACCCTGTCTTGCGTGACAGGTTGCCTAGTGGTTCAGAGCATTGGGCCAGTAAAACTAAAGATCACTGGTTTGAATCCCGAGATGACTAGGTGGGGAAAAATGCTGCGAATTTGCCCTTAACCTCAAGTTGTTCTGGATAAGAATGTCAGCTAAATGACAACATAAACATACAGTGCCTTGCGAAAGTATTCGGCCCCCTTGAACTTTGCGACCTTTTGACACATTTCAGGCTTCAAACATAAAGATATAAAACTGTATTTTTTGTGAAGAATCAACAACAAGTGGGACACAATCATGAAGTGGAACGACATTTATTGGATATTTCAAACTTTTTTAACAAATCAAAACTGAAAAATTGGGCGTGCAAAATTATTTTGGTTACTACATGATTCCATATGTGTTGTTTTATAGTTGTGATGTCTTCACCATTGAATGAGTTGGTGTGTCAACTTTTACTGGTACTGTGTATAACATGTTGTCATGACTGTCCACGACAATCCAAATATGTCATATCAGGTTTGCAATGAATAACTTCAATCAGACCCCCTTTCACCTGTAGAGAGGGAAGGAAAGAACTAACTCACGTCCTGTTGTAAATCAAGGGATGCTCTCCAAATACACCAAAGGAATGTGCTTTGTCTCAACAAACCCTTTTGCCCACTGAAACTCTATCACATTCAAAAGAAAGTACTGTAACAACATTTGTAACGTAGAACGTAGAACGTGGGGAATGGTTCGAGGCGATCTATAGAACACTAATGTCATTTTGTTTGTTATTTTGTGATGTCATTAAAAATGTTGTAACTTGGGGTTAAGAAATGAACACATTGGACCATAAAAAGCGTGAAAGCGGCAGCTACACATTTAAAATGGTTTGAACTTTTAATCTCAACACGAGGTGGAGACGATAAACTCACCTTCCGGACAATCACAAGTACGGCTGATTTAGCTGTCCTAAGTCAAGTATCCTTTGAAATCCTTTGAATTTAAATAAGACCATGCTGTTACTCTGCTCAAACCATCGTATTACACTGCTCTCATCCCCACATTGGGGATCCATCGATACGGCTGGCTAAGCCTACCTTCAAAGAAGTGTCTTCAATTGCAAATGGAAGGAAAATCAACTCTGTAGTTCTGTTCAGGACGACACAACAAGTCACCGGATACCGGACGACTACAAAGAAGAACAACGGTAAAAGAGTTGTTGGAACCATTTTGGACAATCAGAGCCTTACAAGCCCAATCCCCGGGCGAACCTCGGGCGAACCCCTGGCGAACCCCGGGCGAACCCCGGGCGAACCCGGGCGATCCCGGAGCAAACCCCGGGCATTTCACATAAATACATTCATGATCTCTTTCTCAAAGCGGACGGCAGTTTGTGTGCAAAGTATATGGTTACTGTAGGTGAGAGGAGTTTCTGAATGTTAATGTATATGGTTACTGTAGGTGAGAGGAGTTTCTGAATGTGGCAATGTTAAGTGTCTCTGTCCCTCTCTCTCTCTCTCTCTCTCCATCGATTCTTTAACAAGCAGCCATGTTGTTGTCAGTCCGCTAGGGACTTGTTTTCAGCGTATTACATTTCAGGTCAATAACTGGTGCAGAGTGTGTGTATGCTTATCCTGTGTTACCATTTAATTAGCTATTAAATAAATAATTAAACCAGTTTGTTACTGAATCATAAGTAAGTCTCTGTTTTTTTTGCAGTTCCAAGGAGGTTACGACTGTTCAGAAAATGATATGACACCCTGTAGTCAGATGTATTTTATACCATCTACTGCATCTTTGCCTAAGCCCTCTGTCATGGTTCACATAAATGTGTGTATATTCTTATTCCATACCCTTACTTAGATTTGTATGTATTAGGTAGTTGTTGTGGAATCGTTAGATTACTTGTTAGATATTACTGCATGGTCGGAACACTTGAAAGCACAAGCATTTTGGCTACACTCCCATTAACATCTGCTAACCATGTGACAATTAAAATCTGCTAACCATGTGACCATTAACATCTGCTAACCATGTGATGTGACCAATAACATCTGCTAACCATGTATATGTGACCAATAACATCTGATAACCATGTGTATGTGACCATTAACATCTGATAACATCTGGTGACCATGTGACCAATAACATCTGCTAACCATGTGTATGTGACCAATAACATCTGCTAACCATGTGTGAACCATGTGACCAATAACATCTGCTAACCATGTGACCATTAACATCTGCTAACCATGTGACCATTAACATCTGCTAACCATGTGACCATAAACATCTGCTAACCATGTGACCATAACATCTGCTAACCATGTGACCAATAACATCTGCTAACCATGTGACCAATAACATCTGCTAACCATGTGACCAATAACATCTGCTAACCATGTGACCAATAACATCTGCTAACCATGTGTATGTGACCAATAACATCTGCTAACCATGTGTATGTGACCAATAACATCTGCTAACCATGTGTATGTGACCAATAACATCTGCTAACCATGTGACCAATAACATCTGCTAACCATGTGACCAATATCTGCTAACCATGTGTATGTTAACATCTGCTACCAATAACATCTGCTAACCATGTGTATGTGACCAATAACATCTGCTAACCATGTGTTTGTGACCAATAACATCTGCTAACCATCATGTGTATGTGACCAATAACATCTGCTAACCATGTGTATGTGACCAATAACATCTACTAACCATGTGTATGTGACCAATAACATCTGCTAACCATGTGTATGTGACCAATAACATCTGCTAACCATGTGTATGTGACCAATAACATCTGCTAACCATGTGTATGTGACCAATAACATCTGCTAACCATGTGTATGTGACCAATAACATCTGCTAACCATGTGTATGTGACCAATAACATCTGCTAACCATGTGACCAATAACATCTGTGACCAATAACATCTGCTAACCATGTGTATGTGACCAATAACATCTGCTAACCATGTGACCAATATCTGTAACCATGACCAATAACATCTGCTAACCATGTGTATGTGACCAATAACATCTGCTAACCATGTACCAATAACATATGTGACCAATAACATCTGCTAACCATGTGTATGTGACCAATAACATCTGCTAACCATGTGTATGTGACCAATAACATCTGCTAACCATGTGACCAATAACATCTGCTAACCATGTGTATGTGACCAATAACATCTGCTAACCATGTGTATGTGACCAATAACATCTGCTAACCATGTGTATGTGACCAATAACATCTGCTAACCATGTGACCAATAACATCTGCTAACCATGTGTATGTGACCAATAACATCTGCTAACCATGTGTATGTGACCAATAACATCTGCTAACCATGTGTATGTGACCAATAACATCTGCTAACCATGTGATGTGACCAATAACATCTGCTAACCATGTGATGTGACCAATAACATCTGCTAACCATGTGTATGTGACCAATAACATCTGCTAACCATGTGTATGTGACCAATAACATCTGCTAACCATAACCATCTGCTAACCATGTGACCAATAACATCTGATAACCATGTGGTAATGTGACCAATAACATCTGCTAACCATGTGAACCATGTGACCAATAACATCTGCTAACCATGTGTATGTGACCAATAACATCTGCTAACCATGTGCTAACCATGTGACCAATAACATCTGCTAACCATGTGACCAATGTGACCACCATAACATCTGCTAACCATGTGACCATTAACATCTGCTAACCATGTGACCAATAACATCTGCTAACCATGTGACCAATTAACATCTGCTAACCATGTGTGTGACCAATAACATCTGCTAACCATGTGACCATTAACATCTGCTAACCATGTGACCAATAACATCTGCTAACCATGTGACCAATAACATCTGCTAACCATGTGACCAATAACATCTGCTAACCATGTGACCAATAACATCTGCTAATCATGTGTATGTGACCAATAACATCTGCTAACCATGTGACCATTAACATCTGCTAACCATGTGACCATTAACATCTGCTAACCATGTGTATGTGACCAATAACATCTGCTAACCATGTGTATGTGACCAATAACATCTGCTAACCATGTGTATGTGACCAATAACATCTGCTAACCATGTGATGTGACCAATAACATCTGTAACCATGTGACCATTAACATCTGCTAACCATGTGACCAATAACATCTGCTAACCATGTGACCAATAACATCTGCTAACCATGTGTATGTGACCAATAACATCTGATAACCATGTGTATGTGACCATAACATCTGATAACCATGTGGTGAATGTGACCAATAACATCTGCTAACCATGTGACCAATAACATCTGCTAACCATGTGTATGTGACCAATAACATCTGCTAACCATGTGGTGATTGTGACCAATAACATCTGCTAACCATGTGACCAATATGTGACCAATAACATCTGCTAACCATGTGACCAATAACATCTGCTAACCATGTGACCAATAACATCTGCTAACCATGTGACCAATAACATCTGCTAACCATGTGACCAATAACATCTGCTAACCATGTGACCATTAACATCTGCTAACCATGTGACCAATAACATCTGCTAACCATGTGACCAATAACATCTGCTAACCATGTGACCAATAACATCTGCTAACCATGTGACCACCAATAACATCTGCTAATCATGTGTATGTGACCAATAACATCTGCTAACCATGTGACCAATAACATCTGCTAACCATGTGACCATTAACATCTGCTAACCATGTGTATGTGACCAATAACATCTGCTAACCATGTGTATGTGACCAATAACATCTGCTAACCATGTGTATGTGACCAATAACATGTGACCAACCATGTGCTAACCATGTGACCAATAACATCTGCTAACCATGTGTATCCATGACCAATAACATCTGCTAACCATGTGATGTGACCAATAACATCTGCTAACCATGTGTATGTGACCAATAACATCTGCTAACCATGTGTATGTGACCAATAACATCTGCTAACCATGTGACCAATAACATCTGCTAACCATGTGTATGTGACCAATAACATCTGCTAACCATGTGTATGTGACCAATAACATCTGCTAACCATGTGACCAATAACATCTGCTAACCATGTGACCAATAACATCTGCTAACCATGTGTATGTGACCAATAACATCTGCTAACCATGTGACCAATAACATTAACATCTGCTAATCATGTGTATGTGACCAATAACATCTGCTAACCATGTGACCATTAACATCTGCTAACCATGTGACCATTAACATCTGCTAACCATGTGTATGTGATCAATAACATCTGCTAACCATGTGTATGTGACCAATAACATCTGCTAACCATGTGTATGTGACCAATAACATCTGCTAACCATGTGTATGTGACCAATAACATCTGCTAACCATGTGACCAATAACATCTGCTAACCATGTGTATGTGACCAATAACATCTGCTAACCATGTGTATGTGACCAATAACATCTGATAACCATGTGACCATGTGACCATCTAACAACTGACCAACCATGTGGTGACCATGTGACCAATAACATCTGCTAACCATGTGACCAATAACATCTGCTAACCATGTGTATGTGACCAATAACATCTGCTAACCATGTGGTGATTGTGACCAATAACATCTGCTAACCATGTGACCATTAACATCTGCTAACCATGTGACTATTAACATCTGCTAACCAAGTGACCATTAACATCTGCTAACCATGTGACCAATGACATCTGCTAACCATGTGACCAATAACATCTGCTAACCATGTGACCATTAACATCTGCTAACCATGTGACCAATAACATCTGCTAACCATGTGACCAATAACATCTGCTAACCATGTGTATGTGACCAATAACATCTACTAACCATGTGACCATTAACATCTGCTAACCATGTGTATGTGACCAATAACATCTGCTAACCATGTGATCAATAACATCTGTTAACCATGTGACCATTAACATCTGCTAACCATGTGTTATGTGACCATTAACATCTGCTAACCATGTGTATGTGACCAATAACATCTGCTAACCATGTGTATGTGACCAATAACATCTGCTAACCATGTGTATGTGACCAATAACATCTGCTAACCATGTGTATCTGACCAATAACATCTGCTAACCATGTGTGACCAACCATCTGCTAACCATGTGTATGTGACCAATAACATCTGCTAACATGTGTATGTGACCAATGACATCTGCTAACCATGTGTATGTGACCAATAACATCTACTAACCATGTGACCAATAACATCTGCTAACCATGTGTATGTGACCAATAACATCTGCTAACCATGTGTATGTGACCAATAACATCTGCTAACCATGTGACCAATAACATCTGCTAACCATGTGACCAATAACATCTGCTAACCATGTGACCATAACATCTGCTAACCATGTGACCAATAACATCTGCTAACCATGTGTATGTGACCAATAACATCTGCTAACCATGTGTATGTGACCAATAACATGTACTAACCATGTAACCATTAACATCTACTAACCATGTGATGTGATCAATAACATCTGCTAACCATGTGTATGTGACCAATAACATCTGCTAACCATGTGTATGTGACCAATAACATCTGCTAACCATGTGTATGTGACCATTAACATCTGCTAACCATGTGTATGTGACCAATAACATCTACTAACCATGTGTATGTGACCAATAACATCTGCTAACCATGTGACCATTAACATCTGCTAACCATGTGTATGTGACCAATAACATCTGCTAACCATGTGACCAATAACATCTGCTAACCATGTGACCAATAACATCTGCTAACCATGTGACCATTAACATCTGCTAACCATGTGTAGGTGACCAATAACATCTGCTAACCATGTGTATGTGACCAATAACATCTCTTAACCATGTGTATGTGACCAATAACATCTGCTAATCATGTGTATGTGACCAATAACATCTGCTAACCATGTGACCAATAACATCTGCTAACCATGTGTATGTGACAAATAACATCTGCTAACCATGTGTATGTGGCCAATAACATCTGCTAACCATGTGTATGTGACCAATAACATCTGATAACCATGTGTATGTGACCAATAACATCTAACCATGTGTATGTGACCATTAACATCTGCTAACCATGTGTATGTGACCAATAACATCTGCTAACCATGTGTATGTGACCAATAACATCTGCTAACCATGTGTATGTGACCAATAACATCTGCTAACCATGTGACCATTAACATCTGCTAACCATGTGTATGTGACAAATAACATCTGCTAACCATGTGTATGTGACCATTAACATCTGCTAACCATGTGACCAATAACATCTGCTAATCATGTGTATGTGACCAATAACATCTGCTAACCATGTGACCATTAACATCTGCTAACCATGTGACCAATAACATCTGCTAACCATGTGTATGTGACCAATAACATCTGCTAACCATGTGTATGTGACCAATAACATCTGCTAACCATGTGTATGTGACCAATAACATCTGCTAACCATGTGTATGTGACCAATAACATCTGCTAACCATGTGATGTGACCAATAACATCTGCTAACCATGTGACCATATCTGACCAATAAACATCTGCTAACCATGTGACCAATAACATCTGCTAACCATGTGACCAATAACATCTGCTAACCATGTGTATGTGACCAATAACATCTGCTAACCATGTGTATGTGACCAATAACATCTACTAACCATGTGACCAATAACATCTGCTAACCATGTGTATGTGACCAATAACATCTGCTAACCATGTGTATGTGACCAATAACATCTGCTAACCATGTGACCAATAACATCTGCTAACCATGTGACCATTAACATCTGCTAACCATGTGACCAATAACATCTGCTAACCATGTGTATGTGACCAATAACATCTGCTAACCATGTGTATGTGACCAATAACATCTGCTAACCATGTGACCATTAACATCTGCTAACCATGTGTATGTGACCAATAACATCTGCTAACCATGTGTATCTGACCAATAACATCTGCTAACCATGTGTATGTGACCAATAACATCTGCTAACCATAACATCTCTGCTAACCATGTGTATGTGACCAATGTGACATCTGCTAACCATGTGTATGTGACCAATAACATCTACTAACCATGTGTATGTGACCAATAACATCTGCTAACCATGTGTATGTGACCAATAACATCTGCTAACCATGTGTATGTGACCAATAACATCTGCTAACCATGTGACCATTAACATCTGCTAACCATGTGACCAATAACATCATCTAACCATGTGTATGTGACCAATAACATCAGCTAACCATGTGTATGTGACCAATAACATCTGCTAACCATGTGTATGTGACCATTAACATCTACTAACCATGTGACCATTAACATCTACTAACCATGTGTATGTGACCAATAACATCTGCTAACCATGTGTATGTGACTATTAACATCTGCTAACCATGTGACCAATAACATCTGCTAACCATGTGTATGTGACCAATAACATCTACTAACCATGTGTATGTGACCAATAACATCTACTAACCATGTGTATGTGACCAATAACATCTGCTAACCATGTGACCATTAACATCTGCTAACCATGTGTATGTGACCAATAACATCTGCTAACCATGTGTATGTGACCAATAACATCTGCTAACCATGTGACCAATAACATCTGCTAACCATGTGACCATTAACATCTGCTAACCATGTGTATGTGACCAATAACATCTGCTAACCATGTGTATGTGACCAATAACATCTGTTTACCATGTGTATGTGACCAATAACATCTGCTAACCATGTGTATGTGACCAATAACATCTGCTAACCATGTGACCAATAACATCTGCTAACCATGTGTATGTGACAATAACATCTGCTAACCATGTGACCAATAACATCTGCTAACCATGTGACCAATAACATCTGCTAACCATGTGTATGTGACCAATAACATCTGCTAACCATGTGATGTGACCAATAACATCTGCTAACCATGTGTATGTGACCATAACATGCTAACCATCTGACCAACCATGTGTAACCATGTGACCAATAACATCTGCTAACCATGTGTATGTGACCAATAACATCTGCTAACCATGTGTATGTGACCAATAACATCTGCTGTGACCAATAACATCTGCTAACCATGTGACCAATAACATCTGAACCATGTGTATGTGACCAATAACATCTGCTAACCATGTGTATGTGACCAATAACATCTGCTAACCATGTGACCATCTCTGCTAACCATGTGTATGTGACCAATAACATCTGCTAACCATGTGACCATTAACATCTGCTAACCATGTGACCATTAACATCTGCTAACCATGTGACCAATAACATCTGCTAACCATGTGACCAATAACATCTGTAACCATGTGACCATCTGCTAACCATGTGTATGTGACCAATAACATCTGCTAACCATGTGTATGTGACCAATAACATCTGCTAACCATGTGTGACCAATAACATCTGCTAACCATGTGTATGTGACCAATAACATCTGCTAACCATGTGTATGTGACCAATAACATCTGCTAACCATGTGTATGTGACCAATAACATCTGCTAACCATGTGAACATAACATCTGCTAATCATGTGTATGTGACCAATAACATCTGCTAACCATGTGTATGTGACCAATAACATCTGCTAACCATGTGACCAATAACATCTGCTAACCATGTGTATGTGACCAATAACATCTGCTAACCATGTGTATGTGACCAATAACATCTGATAGCCATGTGACCAATAACATCTGCTAACCATGTGACCAATAACATCTGCTAACCATGTGTATGTGACCAATAACATCTGCTAACCATGTGTATGTGACCAATAACATCTGCTAACCATGTGTATGTGACCAATAACATGTACTAACCATGTAACCATTAACATCTACTAACCATGTGTATGTGATCAATAACATCTGCTAACCATGTGTATGTGACCAATAACATCTGATAACCATGTGTATGTGACCAATAACATCTGCTAACCATGTGTATGTGACCATTAACATCTGCTAACCATGTGTATGTGACCAATAACATCTACTAACCATGTGTATGTGACCAATAACATCTGCTAACCATGTGACCATTAACATCTGCTAACCATGTGTATGTGACCAATAACATCTGCTAACCATGTGTATGTGACCAATAACAACTGCTAACCATGTGACCAATAACATCTGCTAACCATGTGACCATTAACATCTGCTAACCATGTGTATGTGACCAATAACATCTGCTAACCATGTGTATGTGACCAATAACATCTGTTAACCATGTGTATGTGACCAATAACATCTGCTAATCATGTGTATGTGACCAATAACATCTGCTAACCATGTGACCAATAACATCTGCTAACCATGTGTATGTGACAAATAACATCTGCTAACCATGTGTATGTGACCAATAACATCTGCTAACCATGTGTATGTGACCAATAACATCTGATAACCATGTGTATGTGACCAATAACATATACTAACCATGTGTATGTGACCATTAACATCTGCTAACCATGTGTATGTGACCAATAACATCTGCTAACCATGTGTATGTGACCAATAACATCTACTAACCATGTGTATGTGACCAATAACATCTGCTAACCATGTGACCATTAACATCTGCTAACCATGTGTATCTGACCAATAACATCTGCTAACCATGTGTATGTGACCAATAACATCTGCTAACCATGTGGCCAATAACATCTGCTAACCATGTGACCATTAACATCTGCTAACCATGTGTATGTGACCAATAACATCTGCTAACTATGTGTATGTGACCAATAACATCTGCTAATCATGTGTATGTGACCAATAACATCTGCTAACCATGTGTATGTGACAAATAACATCTGCTAACCATGTGTATGTGACCAATAACATCTGCTAACCATGTGTATGTGACCAATAACATCTGCTAACCATGTGTATGTGAACATTACCATCTGCTAACCATGTGACAAATAACATCTGCTAACCATGTGACCAATAACATCTGCTAACCATGTGACCAATAACATCTGCTAACCATGTGTATGTGACCAATAACATCTACTAACCATGTGACCATTAACATCTGCTAACCATGTGTATGTGACCAATAACATCTGCTAACCATGTGTATGTGAACATTACCATCTGCTAACCATGTGACAAATAACATCTGCTAACCATGTGACCAATAACATCTGCTAACCATGTGACCAATAACATCTGCTAACCATGTGACCAATAACATCTGCTAACCATGTGACC